>NC_134694.1:112495191-112547691 GCF_050947455.1 Rhinoderma darwinii | reverse complement strand
TTGTTTTTGTTCTTGGCTTTGTTCTTCTTTCGGGATATCTTTGTAGAGGTCCCTGAAATATTGGAGCCAGATGTTGCCATTTTGAATATGAAGGTTGTTTTTCTTGCAATTTTTGCCCATGTGTTTCCATAATTCCCAGAACGAGTTGTCATGGAGGGCGTCTTGGAGTTGGGTAAGTTTGGTGGAGATGTGCCTTTGTTTTTTCTTTCGGAGGATGGTCTTGTATTGCCTCTGTATGTTGCTGTAGGCCTCCTTCAGACCGGTGTTGTTTGGGTCTCGGTGCTTCTTATTTGAGGCATTTCTTAGGGTCTTCCGTACTTCTTTGCACTCACGGTCAAACCAACCGTTAGGATGTATTTCTTGTGGCCTCTTGTAGTCACATCTTTTCAGGTCAGACTTCTCTGCCATGGTATAGAATATATTATTGAGGTCATTTACGGCCTGATTGACCCCTCCTGGGCTTGTCTCATACACCTTGTTGTAGAGGTTGTGAAGCATCTCCTGCACTTCTGGTCTGTTCATTGTCTCTTTATATTTTATAGTTGACGTTTTGGACCATTTATAAGATGGGGGCAGGTTGAAGAGGCCGGTTTGATGTGGTTTTTGTGCAGATGGTTTGGTTGTGGATTTGATGTATAGAAGTAATTGGTTGTGATCTGACAGGTGCGTTTATGGAGTGACTATGAGTGCGCCAATGTTTGCGGGGTCCATGTCCGTGATGGCATAGTCTACTACACTGCTGCCTACATGGGAGTTTAGTGTATACCTTCCTAAAGAGTCTCCCTTGGTGCGGCCATTCAGTATGTGGAGTCCTAAGCTTCGACATAGATTCAGTAGTTTTTTCCCGCTTTTGTTGACGGTGCTGTCATAGCTGTTTCTCTCTTTCTGTAGGGAGTTATGACAGTCGGCCTCTGCTCCAAAGATGAAGATATTTCCATCATTGGTCAGGTAGTCTTTATCTCTCCCCGTTCTTGCATTGAGGTCTCCGTAGATGAGAACGCTGCCCAGGGTCTGGAAATGGGCGGCTTCCCTTTGTATAATCTCAAAGCTGTCTGGGTTGGAGTACGGGGACTCTGGCGGTGCGATGTACGTTGCGCAGAGATACATGTCAGACTGAGAGGTGAGGATGGAGCTGCCTATTCTTATCCAGATGTGGCTGTCTCCTCGCTTCACGGCTTTGATCTGCTCATGGAGCTCCTCCTTGTACCAGACTAATATTCCTCCTGAACACCGACCCTGCTTGATGTGTTTATTTTTCAGGGCGGGGACAGAGATTTCCCTGTATCCAGTGGGCACCAGGGACTCATTCTCTGTCCTAGTCCATGTTTCCAGGAGGATTTGTATATCGATATTTTTCAGTCTTTGGATGAAGTCTGGATCGTTAATTTTGCATCCAAAGGCTGAGGCGTTGAGGCCTTGAATATTCCAGCTGCTGATTATAAAGGACGTCATTGTGTGTCCATATACCTTGTAATGAGCGGCGCTGTGTAGGACGGGCTGGAGATGTGACTGTTGGATGTGTTGTAGATGTTCTCGTGTTGTACAGTCACATTAGTTTTTTACATAGAGTGCTGAGCAGGGTCTTTAGCATCTCCATGTCTCTGCTCTGCGTGTCTCTGTGTGAGGCAGGGGGTTTCCTCCATGTCTCTGCTCTGCGTGTCTCTGTGTGAGGCAGGGTGTTTCCTCCATGTCTCTGCTCTGCGTGTCTCTGTGTGAGGCAGGGGGTTTCCTCCATGTCTCTGCTCTGCGTGTCTCTGTGTGAGGCAGGGGGTTTCCTCCATGTCTCTGCTCTGTGTGTCTCTGTGTGAGGCAGGGGGTTTCCTCCATGTCTCTGCTCTGTGTGTCTCTGTGTGAGGCAGGGGGTTTCCTCCATGTCTCTGCTCTGCGTGTCTCTGTGTGAGGCAGGGGGTTTTCTCCATGGCTTTTGCCTCTGTTGGTCTGACCTTGGGTAAAGGGGTTTTTCTCCTGGGTGTAGTGAGGTGTGTGGAGTTTGAGGTCTTTTCATTGTTAGTGATGTCTCCATGTTTTGGCTTTGGCTGGTGTGGGGTCCAGGTCTGGGGGGTCTGTTCAGCACAATGTCTTTCAGTTCTTTGGCCAGAAGGCTATCTATCTATCTATCTATCTATCTATCTATCTATCTATCTATCTATCTATCTATCTATCTATCTATCTATCTATTCACCCATCTATTGTCTATCTATCTATCTATCTATCTATCTATCTATCTATCTATCTATCTATCTATCTATCTATCTATCTATCTATCTATCTACCTACCTACCTATCTATCTATCTATCTTCCAAACAAATCTAATAACATTTCTCTATTCTACTATCCAGATGCTCAAACCAACACAACAGCACCAGGTGAGTTCATGGGTTTATATGTTCTCTATTTACCGAATAAAAGCAATCCATCACAATTTTTCAGTAAATTATGGCCATTTCCATGACAGTTTTTGGTACTGGATGGGATTCTGTGGTTTCTCAGAGGGAACTTAGGCTTAAATACTATTTCATGCAGTAGTAGCATTGATTTTCACCGCCTACCCCATACGATACATATGGACTAATGGAAACCAAGTAACATTGTAAAAAAACATGTCAAAGCAATGTCTTCTTCCCACCTTCATCAGAGATCGGAAGAAGCAGGATCCCTAACTACACATAGACTTGCTTTTGGGATAATGTACTAATCTCGAGGAAGGCAATGATCTGTCCACTAACTTGATTTTGCTAGTGAGGACAGGACTGCATGCCCGAAGAAGAATCAAAGAATATAAGGATGCCACAATGAGGTCATGTACCAGGGACCCCTATATAAATAGCCTGTGATGCAGACGTCATCTTTATTATCTTATTCATTTTTTTAAATTTATGATAAGAAAATAACGTCAATGAGCTGCTTTTAAAGCTGGAGAATATTGTCGTGAATTAAAAGCAGCATGGACTAATAAATCAGGAAGATAAACTTACGGCCTCATCTAGAATATGCAGTTCTTTTTCCTAGAAACATTGCTCAGAAGCATATACACAAAATGAAAGGGGTTATCCGATTTTCTATTTTTTTCCCTAATGTTTGAAAATTAGATGAATTACCAAAAGAATCAGTACTATCGAATTATTTTTTCCCTGGCGATCCAGTGCTTATGCTCCAGTGGCACGCACGTTAATTGTTGACATACAGGTCACATGTGACCATTGCAGCCAACCAGAGATGACCATTTGATAGTGACATGTCAGAAGTTTTTTTTCGTTGGGGGTCTGAGCACTAAGACCTTCACCAAGTGCTAAAACAAAGAGGTAGAAGTGCTCCGATGAGCACTAAACCGCTTATTTTTTGATGGGCTTTTCTCAGCTTTTCTCAAGTCGATTTATGGGCTCCATAGAAAGTCTTGCTCGGCTTTTCGAGGAAAGCTGATCAGGAGCGAAGCGGTACAGCGCTCACGCGAGCGATTTTGCTGCTTTGTTTTAGAGATCAGAGTTTCAGTGCCGATCAAAACTTCTGACATCTCACTATGACATGGCAAAAGTTTTTTTTTAAGTTTAGTTACCCTTAAATTTATCTAATTTTCAGGCAATAGAAAAAACATTTCAGAAACCAGATAAATCCTTTAAGGCACTATATAGTAAACCGGGTGACTATCGGTCCGTATTATGGTCCCTACGGGGCTCTGCTGTACAGGGTCTACAGTATGAAGTAGAACAAGGGGAGGAAACCTCCAGCTCACCAGCCCAACGCCTGACACTCTTGCTTCGCTCGGGTCTCCGCAACGGTCCACGGTAGATAGTAGTAAAATAGAAAAAGTTGATCCAGCGCTGGAGGAGTGTTTTAAAAAGGAACGTATTCCCAAATTTATTCGTATCAAAACATATAAAAGTTCGGTAACAGGCAGACTTGGTATCAAGGCAGCAACCGGTAGGTATAGTGAGCCTATGCGTTTCAAGCACGTCAAGTGCTCTTAGTCATGGCTATCGTTCACTCCAGTGAACGATAGCCATGACTAAGAGCACTTGATACCAAGTCTGCCTGTTACCGAACTTTTATATGTTTTGATACGAATAAATTTGGGAATACGTTCCTTTTTAAAACACTCCTCCAGCGCTGGATCAACTTTTTCTATTTTTCTACAGTATGAACATAGCTTTGCCTAATTATGTAATGTTTGCCTTTGTTCTATAGGTCCGCTCGTGCCTGGTTGGGGAATCGCTCTCTTAGTATTGATGTCCTTATTTCTTGCAGGAATCTTGTTCTGCGTCTGTTGTGCGGTAAGAGCCTGATGATCTTAATATCCATGATTAGAGATGAGGGAATCTGTAAAAATATGGTTTGCCGGAATTTTGACATTGAGTCAACTTCCCATTATCTAGCCATATTTCCCTCATATCAGACAGTGGAGGCTGAAATATGGATCTATGTTAAGGTATTGCAGCCTCAATTGTCTTATATGGGGAAAAACATCTTCGTAATTGGAAATTTTCCTGTCGACGACATTAGCAAATTTTTCCAGATTCGCTCATCTCTATTTGCAAAGAAAAACTAGTTTTATAAGAATTTTTACCAGACAATATTTTCTTTTTTTTGTAGCCTTTCTGCTGCAGAAATAATGGAATCGATGGTGGAAAAGGACTATGCTCTGCCTTCCATAGATTGAAATGCTGGGAATGATGGGCTTGAGATGTACCTGGGGTTCACAGTCTTTTTTCTGATATCTTTCCTCTGCTGCATTTGATTATTTCCTCCGGGAAGGGTAAACATAGACACCGATACTTTGGGGATCCTCTGATAGATACATGTGAGAAGATGATGTTGACGTAGACGAAGTCTTTGACCCGGACCACCACTGAATGCCAGGATGAAATACTCTATAGAGAGATCATACACCTCTAACACTGCTCAGAGATTTCTGTAACTTGAAATGTAACACAACATTTTAAGGCAAGAACCACTGAAGAAGTGATTTATCCTTATTTAGACTGTTGCGTCTGATTTCCGGTGATTTCCAGGCTTCAGTAATATCATTTTTTCACAGGTATCTAGGACCTTTCAGAATATAATTTTGACTAGATTTTCCTTTTAGCTATAATCGTTCAGATAAAAATTGATTCCTAAATTTTACGTGCAATACCATGCCTGGCCACATGGGATGCTGTTAAGAGTAATCCGGTGATTGAGACACCGTGCAGGCATGTAAAGAACAATATTTGGAAGCAAATTTCAAATCAAATCCCACAGATCAGTCTCATATCCCAACTCTCACATTTTTGAGAGCCATCTGCTGGGCAATGCCCAATTCAGTAGAGGCATTCTCACCTTAAAATGTTTTTTCAAATGTAGAGATGTATGGCATATCCAAAGGGCACATGCACGACCACCTATTCATTCATTGTCTGCCTGGATGCGGTGGCTGCCTCACAAGGCAAAACCATGGGTCGGAGGACCCCCTTCTGGAGATAGGTGCGGATCCCAGAGTTGGGACCTGCATCTATCAGGCGTTTGTGGCCTGTCCGTGGATGGGCCATAAATGTCTAAGATCAGAATACCCTTTAACCTTTTTTATATCTCTTTCTTCCCCTTCCTTGTTTTCTGTCTCCTTTTCTCTTTCCAATTTGATTTCATACATATGACCCCAGGAATTGGCAATCATGTTTTTTTGCCTAACTTATTATTATTTTTGTTATGAACAATATTTTTTGGGGTTTTCAAGCATTAAACTCACTAAAAACCTTTATTTATTACATTCTGCATGGATTATATCTTACCACATATGAATATTTACCCCACCCACGAATATGTTACTAGGTAATAAACATAAAGCTATGAAATTATACCATACGGAATCATCTTCATTTCTAACTTTTTTAATTTACAATTTGTTGTTCATATTGTTTGGTATTTGCCATTGTTATTGTATTTTGGTGAGGACAACATGATCTTTAATGACTTGTGTGTAAGGTCATCTTCTGATCACATAATGTAGATTAGGTCTTAATAAACAGAAACCTATTTGAACCCATTTAGAGAGCTATGAGTGGCTACAAAGAGCGTATTTCTCTCTCTGGAGGACCCTTGCATTACACAGACAGTCCATTGATTTCAATCAGCACCAATGTAATGCTTAATTTCTCCTGTGGTGGCGCTGTAGTGGAGTTAAGGAAATATGTAATATCACCGTTCAAATGTTCGGTTTCACAAATACAGCCAGGGCAGCCATCAGACATTTTTGGACCCCATCCAATCAGGGCGTCTGCAACGGAAAGTGGCAGAAGGGGGGGGGGGCAGGGGTGAGACTCAAACTGGCAGTGGCTCTATGGAGGACAAAAGGCAAAGACTGTAGGTGGGCAGGGGCTCTGTGGGTTGGGATGGCTAATAGATTGGAAGGTGGCAGGGGTGGAAGTGGGGCCAGGGGGAATACACACCCTTACAGGGGATCTGTGAAGGGGCATCGGAGAGATAAGTGGGCAGGGGATCTGTGGGAGGCCACGAGGTGACAGTAGTTGTGCAAGGGGGCAGCATAAATAAAATCATTGCACTGAAGCTGCTGCTTTTACACAGCACAGTCACTCAACAAGATGCAGTGCTGGCTGCTGTTTCTGGATCCTGCAGGCTCTAAGATCTTCCACCTCCGTGGCACACCTGGACGAAGTCTCTGTCTTCTCCTCACACGTGGTACCCACATCACCTGTGTAGACATCAGACGCCAAAATTAATTCAGACCCCTAAATTAATACAGACTGTTGACCAGATGCCTAATTTAATACAGACCACAGACAAGACCCCTAAATTAATTTAGACCCTGACCAGACCCCTAAATTAATTTAGACCCTAACCAAACCCCTGAATAAATACAGACCCCAGACCAGACACCATTAAACGAATACATACCACAGACAATCCTAGACCAAACACCTAACTAAATACAGACCCTCGTCCTGACCCCTACATTAGTACAGACCCCCGACCAGACCAAAATAGTCTCCTTCCTTCCACCTGAAGTAGATGTATCGATGTCGCAAATGCTGTTGCTGTACCGCAAAATAAATCACAGTTACACAACTTGACGGAAACAGGCCATGGACTCCTCTTCTGTATTAGACATTCGAAGGGCTGCGTAATGCAATCTCAAAGAAGTGTTTAAGGATATGGTTAGTATGAATGAACTTTAGAGCTGGGAATAAAAGTAGAGCCGAACATAGTGTGAAAACTGTAAATGTAACTGAAGGAACTGGGAGAGACTGGAGGAGCCCTATGGGTCTATCATGGTTGGCCTTGTTCAGGGCACAGACTAGGCAGGACCTTACAAAAGACCTACGATTCAACATTAAACGTGGCCACCAGGAGGTCTTATCAGTGTTTTTTCTGATTCCTAAATGGCCACCAAGAGAATTATGCATCTGAAAGATTACAGTCCAACCTTTGAAGTAACAAAAATTTGATTCTGGAAAAAGAGAATGCCATCCTTGGACTGACATTGTTCTGGGTTACTTAGTTCAGATGCAGACTGTGACGGAGAATCCTTTAGGGCGGGTTCACACATAGCGGAATTTCACTTAAATTCCGCTGCGGACACTCCGCAGCGTTAATCCGCAGCGGAGCCGTTTCTCCATTGACTTTCACTTTAATTTAGCAGTGTTCGTTTACACGATGCGTACAATTCCGCTGCGGAGCATAGGCTGCGGAGCGGAATTTGGTGTCCGCAGCATGCTCTGTCTGTTGCGGAGCAGTGGCGGACTGGTTGCGGACTCATGGCGGAATTTCTCCATTGACTTCAATGGAGAGTCAAAATTCCGCAATGAAGTCCGCAGATCTTATGTGTGCTGCGGAGCGTATTGTTTTTACTACCATGACATTTCTTCATTCTGGCTGGACCTATGTATTTCTAGGTCTACAGCCAGACTGAGGAAGTCAATGGGGCTCCCGTAATGACGGGAGCGTTGCTAGGAGACGTCTGTAAATAGTCACTGTCCAGGGTGCTGAAAGAGTTACGCGATCGGCAGTAACTGTTTCTGCACCCGGGACAGTGACTACCGATCTCAATATACATGTATCTGTAAAAAAACATATAAGTTCATACTTACCGAGAACTCCCTGCGTCTGTCTCCAGTCCAGCCTCCCAGGATGACGTTTCAGTGTAAGTGACGGCTGCAGCCAATCACAGGCCAAGCACAGGCTGCAGCGGTCACATGGACTGGAGCGTCATCCAGGGAGGTCGGGCCGGATGCCGAAAGAGGGACGCGTCACCAAGACAACGGGCGGTAAGTATGAATTTCTTTGACTTTCACTAGGGAAAGTGCTGTCCCTTCTCTCTATCCTGCACTGAATAGGGAGAAGAGAAGCACTTTTCCTGCAGTCCGCAGCGGCCAGTCCGCATCAATTTTCTGCACATTTTGTGCAGATCCGCTGCAGAATCTGCAACGCAGATTCTGTGCGGCATTGATGCGGACAGTTGCGGAGGAATTCCGCCATGTGTGGTCATGCCCTTAGAAGGGTTATCAGGTCAGAAAAGGTAGCAACGTAATTGTTCCCCTTAAAATCGGGATGTTAGTCTAATGAAAGATCGTATACGAAGAGTGCAAACGGGATAAGTCATCAGCCTTACCATTCTTCAATCCTTGGCGATAAATTATATAGAATAAATATCTGGAAAAGAAGAGAGCCCACTGAGCTTGACGGGGTCCTAATCTAATGCCAGTTTAATAGCTAACAGTTTCCTATCTGCGACATCGTCATTTCTTTGATCCAGAAGCAATTTGCTTGAAATAGGGTGCATAAGGCCTTCTGATAACAATTCCTGCAAAAGGACAGCTCTGAGGTGTCTGCCTGGACAATGAACGGTAAAGAAGGATCTGGATGGATGAGCATTCAAAAACTACTTGAGCAGATTGGGACCAGAAAAAGGGAACCTTGGAACTGGTCAGAAAAGTTAATGGCCGTACAATGGAATAGAAGTTGTGAATAAATTTTTTATAGAAATCTGCATGCCGTAAAAATCTGGGAGCCTTCTTTTGACTTTATGGGATTGGTCACTGCCACACAGCTGACGCCTTCTTAGGATCCATTTGTATACCATCGGTGGAGCGAATGAAGCCAAGAAATTCCTCTGTGTCTCTAAAGGAATTCACATTTCTTAGGCGTAGCGAACTGCCCAGGACACGAAGATGGCTAAAGACCTTCCTCATGTGTACCCGTTGTTCCTCCAATGATGTAGAGAAAATGTTTTCAACGTAAATAATAAAACAATTTTCAAGAAATCTAGAAAGGAAGAGGAAAAGGGAAAGGGGATTGCATGGCTGGACCAATTAATGAGAGGGTCATGAGTCCTTAGCCAGGGGGCACCCAGGAAAAAAGGAAACCATGAGGATTAGACAGCATCAAGGTGTAACCCTTCCTTATGCAAATCATAATGAGTAGTAAGCAACGGAATAGTCTCTTAATCTATGGGGACGGAATTGAAAATCGAACCATCCACTAGCTTAACAGTACAGTGTCTTTCTTGGGTTGAAGAGGTATCTGGTGGAGTTCACTAAATCTCATATCCATGAAATAGTCATTGGCACCTGAGTCAAGGATTGCTGAGTCCATTATTTGATTCTACATTCACTGGAAGGAAAATAATACAGTGAAATGAGTAGGGAAAGTAGAGTATGGAATGGCACTGTAGACAGAATAGAAGCAGGATGCCCCGCAAAAGGTGGCTGGATATTACCGATGCTCAAGACAGGTCAAAGTAGCCCAACCTTGGTTCACTATCAGCAGACATTTGGGGATCTTGCAGAGGATGTTGGAAAAACTAACCTTAAGGCCTTGGATTTACTCAAAATTTCCTGATTTTGCTCAAGAAGTCGGCAATCGATCTGGACGGACAACTGAATTAGACTTTCCAGGGACTCCAGAAAACCCTTAAAAGGTTGCTTAGCCCCAGACAAAATTGAAATGCAGAGCCATTCTATTGGTTATCAGCAGCAATATCCCAAAATTCCATAATATAGACCTACACAGGATTTGGACCCTGACCCAGGAAACTGATAGTACACTTGACAAATGCCGTTCTGTAGGGGTCATCATAGATCATAGCAACCAGAAAGGCATTTAGATCCAGGAGGAGAAGTCTAGCCTGTTACAGTCGTTTTTGTGCCCAGGACAGAAGTTCGCCTTTCACTAAACTGATCATGATGCCCACCTTTACCTGGTTGGTTTGGTAGGTAAGGGCCGGCCTTTATGTAAAAAAGCGGCAGCTCTAAATAAAAGATCGGAAATACCTTCTGTTGCCAGAAAACGTCTTCGGTAGGGGTTCCTTTGATTCCTCAGGACCTTCATCAATAGGCCAAAGAGGGGAAAGGCTACAATGAATGTCCTTGTCTTTTGAGAACCCAGTGTATCTGTGCAGTACATGGACAGCCCATTGATTTAAATAGGGACCATGTAATGCTTCATTTCCCCTGTGGAGGCACTCTGGGAGATTTGAACACCTGCTGCCAGAGAATTCTACAGATTACAACTGATCACTGGTGGTCCCAACAGCAGGATGACCTGCGATTTGCTTATTTTTGGGGGACACTAGAACCACTTTAAACATTAACAACTATACTAAAACACG
Source organism: Rhinoderma darwinii (assembly GCF_050947455.1). Classification (NCBI taxonomy): domain Eukaryota; kingdom Metazoa; phylum Chordata; class Amphibia; order Anura; family Rhinodermatidae; genus Rhinoderma; species Rhinoderma darwinii. The sequence continues at coordinate 112,537,093 of NC_134694.1, read as the reverse complement.
GATGGTTCACTACTTGATACTCTGCAATAATATGAATACTATTATTTCAGAACAAGTGACGTACAAGTTAGCTAGTAAGATAATGACTTTTTTCCTGCTTTCCTACATTGCCATCTTCCAGCCTTAGTGATTCACATGGATAATTGGGGATCTTTCAGTCATGGAGTACAGTTTATGCTTTGCTATTTATGAGCGCAGACTCAACCCTTATAAATGTGTCACCCCACCTTAAAGCATATATAGGCCAGTCAATAAAGTAAGGGAAAAATGTCAGCGATTCCCGGCCTCCAGTAAATTGTTAACATCTGTTTCATGGTTCTTAGAGACCGATTCATGTTTATAAAAGCAGCATTGTTTCATAACGTTATATACAGCGCCATGGGAGGTGTATTAGGGTATGTTCACACGGCCTATTTACGGACGTAATTCGGGCGTTTTTGCCCCGAATTACGTCCGAAAATAGCGCCTCAATAGCGCTGACAAACATCTGCCCATTGAAAGCAAAGGGCAGACGTTTGTCTGTTCACACGAGGCGTAATTTACGCGCCGCTGTCAAAATACGGCGCGTAAATAGACGCCCGCATCAAAGAAGTGACCTGTCACTTCTTTGGCCGTAATTGGAGCAATTATTCATTGACTCCAATGAATAGCAGCGCTAATTACGCCCGTAATTGACGCGGCGTTCAAGCGCCTGCACATGCCGATACGGCTGAAATTACGGGGATGTTTTCAGGCTGAAACATCCCCGTAATTTCAGCCGTTACGGACGCCCTCGTGTGAACATACCCTTATGCCTCAATTTACGCCTGAAAATACGGCTCCAATACGTCGGCAAACATCTGCCCATTCATTTGAATGGGTTTGCCGACGTACTGTGCAGACGACCTGTAATTTACGCATCGTCGTTTGACAGCTGTCAAAAGACAACGCGTAAAATTACAGCCTCGTCAAAAGAAGTGCAGGACACTTCTTGGGACGTTTTTGGAGCCGTTTTCTCATAGACTCTATTGAAAACAGCTCCAAAAACGGCCGAAAAAACTGTGCAAAAACGGCGCGAAAACGCCGCGAAAAATGCCACGAAAAACGTGAGTTGCTCAAAAAACTTCTGAAAATCAGGTGCTGTTTTCCCTTGAAAACAGCTCCGTATTTTCAGACGTTTTTGGCTCGGCGTGTGAACATACCCTTATGATCAATTTTACTATTGTATTATTTTAACCTTAAAGTCTCTGTAAACCTTTGCATGGCATTTTTTTTCTTTAATAAAACGGTCAGTCAGTGTATATGGTTCAACTTTATAAATAGTTTTTATTAACAATTATTTTTACTTTTTGAGATACAGCTGCTTTGTATCCTATATATAGAGCAGTTGTATCTAGCACTAAATCCTGTTCCCGTCAGGTCAGCGGGACTGACGGGCTCATTGTCAGCGGGTCTTGTGTCTCTCTGACATTCAGGATCGAGCTGTTACCGATCACATCTAAGTTCATAACTTAGATGTGATAGATTACAGGTGGTTCCTGCACGTCAGAGACACGCAGGACCCGCCGACACTGAGCCCGTCAGTCCCGCTGACCTGACGGGAACAGGATTTAGCGCTAGATACAGCTGTAGGCAGTGATTGGCTGCCTCTGCCGCCTGGTATATTATAGGAGGTCAGAAAATCTCTTTAAATTAATTTTACCCAGTAAATAATTTTTTTGCCTAATCAGTGGGAGTGGTGGAGGCTGAACCCCTCAGGCCATCACATGCGGGGCCTATTAGTGGGGGTGCCATAATTTAATACTAATATCTGCTACATTAAAAGTGAGTCAAGAACACTGATCTCACAGACTGCCATCACATGGCATCCAACCCCAGTTGTTACAGTGGATGTAGGGCTGTCAATCAAAGCGACTATCCAACGGGTAAACAACGGGCACAATGACTGTGCCCGCACAATCCCCCTCAAGCACAGTACAACATAGTGCCGTAACGAAAACCGAAACATAATGTACATTCACGCCAGTGAGGACCAAGGGGTTAGGTCCCATGCACACGACCATATTTTCATCCATCCATAAATACTGTCCGTATATACGGATCCGTAGTCATCTGCAACTTATCTGCATATACGGTACAGTATCTACGGTCCGTAGTGCATCCATAATGCATCCATATATACGGATACACCAAAAGAAGAAGAAAACCACAAATGATATGCAACATCTGCAAACCTGGCGTGGTCTAGCAGCGCTTCTGTAATTACGGACGGCTACGGGTGCACATCTGTAGCCGTCCATAATTACGGAAGGGCCCATAGACTTCTATGGGGAGTCTGTGCCAAAATTACTGACAAAAATAGGAGATGTTCTATATTTTACGGGTCATTTCTACGGAACGGACACCTATTTGTAAAAATATGGAAAGGTGTCCGTAGCCCATAGAAATGAATGGGTCCGTAATTACGTATAAGAAATACGGTCGTGTGCATGGGGCCTTAAACAATAGGCTTTGCCAACTAATTCACAGCTGTTAACTCATAGCAGGAGACAATGGGGGAGATTTATAAAAACTAATACAAAATACAATAGGTGAACAGTTACTTATAGCAACCAATCAGATCGCTGCTGTCATTTTCCACAGGACTTCTAAAAAATGAGAGCTGGACTCTGATTGGTTATTATGGGCTCCTCTTTCTTCTTGCACTAGTTTTGCTAAATTTCCTTTGATGGCAATAATTTTTCGTTTCAATAGTTTTTTATTAGTTTTAACATGAAAACAGAACAGCATTTCGCAATTAAACTTTGCGATATTATTGGTACAATTGGTACAATCAATCATCTCTTCATACAAAGCAAGAATTGAGGTAATCGTGACTGGAGAGATGACATTGTGTCGTAACATAAAAAAGAACAGAGAAAGGATAAAACCAGCAAAGAAGAACAGAAAAGCCACAAATATCGTCCTGATAAATATTAATGTTCCCTATTGGGGGAGACAATGACCTTGAGGCCAATTGCACCTTCATGTTATGCAATGTAATACACACTGGTTGACCATGGATTCCATATTGCTGTGAATTTGTGGAACGAGGAGTTACCCAAGGAGATGATTTTTTCATATGCATATGTCGTGTTAATGAGTATGATCACTTCTCCTAGCGTAGGAGCAGCAGTTTCCTTCCAATGGCGGGTTACCACCAATTTGGCCACGACTAGGATTTTGCAAATCAGGCATCTTAATGCTATGGGTATTGCCTCCATTTCTATAAACAACAGGGCCGTCTGAGGGGATTGTGCAATTCTACATCTAGAGACTATGGATACAAGATCAAAAATCTGAGACCAGAACGGAAGCAGCGTGGGGCATGACCACAGCGTATGGTAAAGAGTACCGATATGGCCACATCCTCTCCAGCATAGTGGAGATGTCTCAGGGAACATCCTGTGTAGTCTATCCGGGGTGTAGTACCACCTTAATGAGGTCTTTATAGCAGCTTCTACGTGTTGGATACAGGGTAATGCTTTGTAAATTAATCTAAATGCAGATATCCATGTTTCTTCTGAGAATGAGCAGTTCAGCTCTCTTTCCCAGAGCCGCATATGGTGTGTTTTGGAAAAAAGTGTGTGTGAATGTAGTAAATTATACACAAATCTCAGGCCCTTGCTGCGTTTAGAGAGATACCCAAACATTTTAAAAAGACATACAGCATCAAAGTTGTTATATTTCGCTGTACAGTCTCTGATCTGGAGATATTTAAAGAAATCTGTGATAGGAATAGAGTATTGAGCCACAAGATGTTCAAAGCTCACCAAGTAATTATCCTTAAATAACTGAGATACATTAGTAATGCCTTTTAGGGACCATGAAGATAGTGATAAGTTGGGAACAATCAGTGAAAAAATATCAATAGGAATGTATGATTTTAATAGTGGGAGTTTTTCAGTAGATGTGCGATGTAAGTATGACCAACACTGTAGGGTCGCCTTGGTTAGTGGAGATATTGTGCAGATCTGTGGGATATCCCAGAAGGACAGAAACAAGGCGGTTTTTAGGCTTATCGGGGACATGTATGATGATTCAATTTGAAGCCAATGGATATCTTGATTACCATGCCACCAATCCATAGTCTGTGCCACTAGGGTGGCAATATAGTAGCTATGTATGTCTGGGACACTCAGTCCACCTAACTTTTTGTCACGGGATAATATATGTCTGGAAGTTCTAGGTTTACCTCCAGCCCAAACAAATCGAGATAATGTTTTTTGTGCCATCGCAAAGAACTTGGAGGGCAAGCTGATTGGAAGGGTACGGAATAGGTATAATAGCCTGGGTAAAAGGAGCATTTTGTACGCCGCTATACGTCCTATCCATGACGTGTCGTGTTGGAGGAGTCTATCAGATTCTGCATGAATGGAATGAAGTAGGGGTTCGTAGTTGGCCTTGTATAGGTCACGGAAGGAGGGAGAGATGGTAATGCCTAAGTATTGAATGCCATCTAGTCTCCAATCAAATGGATATTTCGACTTCAGAAAAAACAACGTGTCAGAATCTAAGTGTAAGGGTAGCATCTGGGATTTTAGGGTGTTTAGTTTGTAATAGGAAAGTTTGCCAAAGGATTTAATGACATCCATAACCGATTCAAGTGAGCTAACAGGCTGAGAAAGGGACAAAATGATATCATACAATGAGATGGTATGGATTTTGTTACCAATTTTTATCCCCTGAATAAGGCTATGTTGTTTAATGTGCTGGGCCAGGGGCTCCATAGAGAGAATGAATATTATTGGGGACAAGGGGCAGCCCTGACGGGTTCCGTTAGAGATATCAAAATCCCGAGAAAGGACCCCATTGGTGTACACTCTGGCAGATGGAGCAGAATACAGAGCCTGAATAGCAGTCAGGATGTCCCCCTCCAACCCCATTGTCCGTAGGGTCGAAAAGGCATATGTCCAATTGATACGGTCAAACGCCTTTTCTGCATCTAATGCTAATAGCGTTGCCCGCTCTTTCGTTGACTCCAGATGATGTATTATATTCAAGATTCTACGGGTGTTGTCGGATGCTTGTCTGCCTTTGATGAAACCTACTTGGTCACTGCTTATCAGGGTGGCCAATATTGGGGTGAGTCTATTAACTATCAGTTTTGCATAAAGTTTAAGATCAGCATTGAGCAATGAAATAGGCCGGAAGTTTTGAGGTGTGTCAGTAGTTTTCCCTGGTTTAGGTAGTGTGACAATTAATGCCGCTTGGTTTTCTCTAGGGAATGAACCTCCGATCATGGCTTGCTGGAAAAATTTACTCAAATATGGTACCAGTAGGGACGTAAAATTTTTATAATATAGGGTAGTGAGACCGTCAGGACCCGGAGCTTTCCCTTGTGGAAGGGATTGTATGACTTTTACAATTTCCATTTCGGTGATAGGGGCGTTTAGTGTCTGAAGTTGTTCTGGAGTGAGACTAGGCAGTGAAGCAGATTGTAGGAATTTTTGTATCTCAGGCGGGTTTGGCCGTTCGACAAAGGGATCATCTCTAATATTATACAAGGATGAGTAGTATTTACGGAACTGCTCAGCTATGTCTCTAGGGTCTGCAATTTTAGTTTGAGATTGTGGATTCCGAAGATACGGAATTCTGGATTTCTGGTGCTGGAGTTTGAGGCGCGTTGCTAAAAGTTTCCCTGCCTTATTATTTTGTGAATAGTATTTCGCTTTGGTTTTTCTAAGGGATTTTTCGTATTCTGACAATAGACACATTCTGAGACGTTGTCTTAGAAGGAGGAGCTGAGACGCTTGGTCATCTGAGGGAGCAACTTTGTTTTTTGCATCTAGGCATCGGATTTCCTCTGTCAGGCCTAATACCTCTGCTACCTTTTGTTTCTTAACCATATGACCCAGTCTGATAAAGGTACCTCTAATGTAGGCCTTATGGGCGTTCCATAGCGCTGCAATCCCGATATCTGCTGTGTCATTAATAGCAAAATATTCCGTCAGATCAGTTTCTATGGTTTTTCTATGTGTGGGATGTGAGAGGAGAAAGGGACTAGCCCTCCACAGGTATGTAGGCGGGGTATTATGTGTTTCTTTGAGAGTCAGGGTGAGAGGAGCGTGGTCCGTCCAGCAGACGTCTCCAATAGACGTGGATTCCGTTAGGAAAACAGATTCTTTGTCTACCAGAAACATGTCTATTCTGGCTTAACTATTGTGTACCTGGGAATGGTGAGTAAAGTCTCTCTCTGTGCTGTGATGCATGCGCCAAATGTCATATATTTCCTCCTTCCAGAACAAATCACCTATGGTGACATGAGAATATCGAGACTGCGAAGTGGAGTCCAACTCCGCATCCATTACAGCGTTGAAGTCCCCACACAGGATCAGTCTACCTTGTTTATGTTTAGAAATTAGGCGTGTAATCTTGTGGAAGAACTTCAATTGGTGACGATTAGGGGCGTATATTGTAACTATCGTGTATTGGGCATTGTTAATAGAACACTTTAGGATAATATATCGGCCATTAGGGTCAGTTAATAGATCATACATTTGAAAAGCGACCGTGTTTTTCACAGCCAACAACACACCTCTAGTTTTGGATGAGTGATGGGATTGAAACACGTGTGGAAATGCAGGATGTTTCAGGCGAATTGCATCCTTTTCTAATAAATGCGTCTCTTGCACGCAGAGGACGTCACAGGAAGTTTTAAGGGCTTCTTTCCAGATAGTCGAGCGTTTATATGGATTATTCAAGCCATTAACGTTAATGGACGTAAATTTAAGCGCCATGACTATATAGGGTGTGTTGTTGCTTGCGGACACATGAAATTAACCGTGCATCAAGATGGATGAATAGGATTACAAACCAATGCATTACAGATATCATCAAGAAGAAGGCATTATAGAAAAACATATAGCTACCTCGACAGATCTGCAGATATATGTGGCAAAACAGAACAAACAAAAACAAAAGAAAAATATACATTAAAGGAAGTGTGTCTGAACACCGGTTGTGTTCAAGACAATAATGGGGGAAATCAGTCATCTTGAAAACCGGTACAGTGGACTGCACTGCATCCTAGTAAGTGAACCACCTCAGCGTCGTGGACGATTACGTGACCGGACCATTTGCCACTCCTGTGCAACAGGCGGTGGAACAGCTTTCGGAGTATTCTCCATCCGTGCGACCCGAATATCCCACAGCAGCAGGAGAGAAATGCCATCTTGTACGGATCTAATGATGTGTAAGGAGTCGTTCCTGTGGACGAGCAGGCGTACAGGAAATCCCCATCTGTAGAGAATTTTGTTATCTCGAAGTGCAGAAGTGATTGGCGCGAATTGCCTCCGAAGTTGCACCGTGGCCGCTGAAAGATCTGCATATACGGAGACCATCCGAAATTGCGCGGGGAACTCTTCCTTCTTCCTAGATGCAGACATGAAAGAGTCCTTAATGTGGTAGAAGTGAAAGCGGGCTAGCACATCTCGCGGTATATTTTCGGACATATGTTTTGGCTTTGGAAGCCTATGTGCTCTATCAATGATAAGGTCCCTTGGGGAGCAGTCGGGTATCAGAGCTTTTATGAAATCCTGTATATAAAGGGTTAAATCTTTGGTGGCAATGTCCTCCGGGACCCCTCTGAATTTCACATTGTTCCGGCGTGATCTGTCTTCCAAATCAGCTACCTTAGCTTGTAAATGAGAGAGGTCCGTCTCAAGATCATAATGGGCATCGATGAGCTCGTTATGGGATGTAGTGAGCACCCCCATTTTCGACTCCACATGCTGAACTCTTTCCTCTACCACCTGAAGTGAGTCAGCTAATGGTTTAAGTAGCTGGGCAAACCCAGAATGTATGGATTGCTGTAGGGCCTGCAACATGTGTTTAAGCGTTTGCTCAGTAATGGGGTCGGTGGAGGAGGGTACATTAGCAAGCGTGTCTCCCTTTGTCAAATGGTCAGGAGTTACATCAATATTATGTCCTACCTGGCCCTTGTCGCCGCGAGGAGGAGATGGGGCCCATGTTACAGGGCGTCTGGAGCTGCAAGGAGAGGAGGGCTGTGATGATGTGCCTCGTGTCGCTAGGCCAAGATGGCGGCCCCTGAGGTCCGCGGCAGAGATATCTGCCTGAGTGAGCTGCGTCGGTTTCTGCGGGTTTGCTGTTGCTCCCGTCGGTGGCAGAGCAGGGACTGAGCTGCTGCGTCGAGGAGGAGCAGAGGTGATGGAGGATGGTGAGCCCGGGTCGGATGTCAGGGATCCTGCGCGCGGGCTTCCTCCGGCGCCATCTTGTTCTGCTGGGCGGCTATGAGGTGAGTAGAAATCCGGGATTTTGGCCGGTTTGGCCGCCGCTTTGTGTTTCTTTGGCATCTTGGCGGTAGTGGGGTATATTCCTGGGCACAGGTGGTCGTCAGCAGGTTGTTTTGCGGTGGAACGGCGGTGGTATGTCGCTGTGAGCCGCTATGCAGTTAGGAGCCGAGCTCTCAAGCAGCCATTCACTCCGGCAGCCAAGCCACGCCCCCCGATGGCAATAATTTTTAATATAGAAAAATGTGTTTGGTCTCTGCCTCCATATCACAGAGATCTGATATCGGTGCTAGGTTTGTTAGATCTGTATAGTAAAGAGTTAATTTATTGTATAAAAACAGGTAAAACGAAAACTTCCTCAGCAGCATGTCAGGAAAAATATAATAATAATACAATTAAAATATCTATAAGGTTAAATAGTAAATGCAAACAATGACCAATGTGATGATATAAGAAATACTTTAATCTGTCTCAAGTTTATTTATAACAACAACTTCAAAAGGAGGCAACGACAATGACGCATGAAACCTGACACATCACCCCCATCATTATCCTGCCTGCGAACACGACAACTCCATCTTATAATGTATATCATGTGTATTAAAAAAAAAAAGTCATAATATTAAAAACCTCAACCTATTGGTATCTGGGTTTTCCTTATTGTTATTATTATAATGTTATTGTGCCTGAAAATAATATTACTAGCAATAATAATAGTAGCAATAATAATAAAAATAATAATAATAATAGCAAAAATAATACAAATAAATAAATAATAATAATAATAGCAATAATAATAATAATAATAAAATAATAATAATAATAATAATAATAATAGCAAAAATAATACAAATAAATAATAATAATAATAATAAAATAATAATAATAATAATAATAGCAAAAACAATACAAATAAATAAATAATAATAATAATAATAGCAAAAATAATACAAATAAAGAAATAATAATAATAATAAGAGTAATAAATAATTTTAGAAACTTCGTCTGACAGATACAAAGCTGGTGTTCATTATTGGAATTATTATAGGTATTCCATTTTTTTTATATTATTATTATTATTATTATTATTATTATTATTATTATTATTATTACTATTATTATTATCATTATTATTATTATTATTATTATTATTATTATTATTATTATTATTATTATTATTATTACCACCACTGCTACTATTAGTATTGTACTTTCAATGGTAAAAATAATATAGTAATAATATTTATAACAAACGCAGAAATCTGGCTTTACAGATGCAAGGTTGCCGTTTATTATTGTTATTATTATCAGAGACAATAGCAATATAATAATAAGAATAATATTGAACAAGAATCTATCTGTTAAACAAAATTTCTGCTATTGTTATAAATATTATTGCTATATTATTAATACCACTGAAAGTACAATACTAATAGTAGCAGTGGTGGTAATAATAATAATAATACTAATGATGATGATGACAATAATAATAATAATAATAATAATAATAATAATAATAATAATAATAATAATATCAGAAACATACAAAGTTGTTTTTTTCAATTATTATTATTATATTCTTTTTTGCGTACAATAGCAATATAATATTAGTAACAACAACTTTATATATCTCAGGTGATATTTTCAATATTATTATAATTATAATGAATAACAATACAATATGGGACAGCAAAATAATAATAATAATAATAATAATAAAAAAATAACAGTAATAATAATAATACTAATAATAATAATAATAATAATAATAATAATAATAATTAACAACCACCTTGTATCTGTCAGATTTCGGATATTGTTATTTTTACTATTAATATTATTATTATTATTATTAGTATTATATTAGTAACCATTCGAATAATAATAATATCAAAAACTCGCTTGACGGATTATACTAATAATACAAATATTTTTTTATTATTTGTAATAATCATAAAAAAATTTAAATCACTGAAACTCTAAGGCCTCGTTCACATCTGCGTTGGAGGCTCCGTTAGGGGCCTCCGTTGCAGATCGGGCCGAGATTACCGGAGATTTCCGGAGACAATAGCGCAGCCTGCTTAAAGTCAATAGGTTCCGTCAGGCGCCGGCAGTATCCGTTTTCCAAAGGAATCGTTGCTTCCATTATTCCTTTGTTCTGCTCCTCTGACGGGGAAAAACAACGAAACACACCGACGCAGGTGTGAATTTAGCTTTACCCAGTGAGAATTACACATAATAACAATAATTACATACTGTAAATCATTTGCACAAACAAGATACAACAGGGAGGAGGGCACTGCGCCAACAAGCTCACATTCTAAGGAGTGAAAGGGCATCAAAGTCCAGAGGTGAGAGCTCACCGAGTGATGTCATATTTTGCCCCTAACAACACATTCTTGGTAATTGCCATCGCCTGCCGTGTGACTTATAATAGATTCAAAATTATGTAAATGGTTTTCTATATAAAGTACAGTAGTATCTGGCAATGTTCTTAAAACAGTATGTATAGTATTGGATCAGAATCTTTCCTACGAGACATGTTACCTGCTGACATCACAGACATCAGACTATGGGCTTATTCAGATGAACGTAGAATACGTCCGCGTGACGGCGGTTAAAACAGCGGCCGTCACACGGACACAGGGTCCGTTGAAAAATAGAACATGTCCTATTTTCTTCCGTTTTCACGGATCCCTCGATAGACTCAAGTCAATGGAGATCCGTGAAAACAGGACCTGCACGGGGGCAACGAGTTTCTCCACGTTCCCTACGTTCGTCTGAATAAGCCCTTATTCACTTCCTTTTTTCCCATCCCTTGGTTGAACTTGATGGACATGTGTCTTTCTTCGACCGTAATAACTATGTAACTATGTAATTGAAAATAAAATGGGATTACCAGTCTTGCTTCATTTATTTCAGAATAATATGGAACGGTTGATTCTGGAATTGTAATGGTTAAGTTATAACTAAATATCTCATAAGGGGTTAAAAGAGGGGAGTTCCTCATTCAGACCTCCATAAGTTAGCCAGAGCAGAAAAATGCTGCAAAGAACATCTTTCTCTCTCTTAAGAACCCGACATGTCAGTTTCCCCAGTGGTGTAATGCATCATTTGCCCTGTGATGGCGCTGCAGGGGAATTTAAGACTTACTATCCGGTTCCTTCATAGATTATAGGTTCTCTTGCTGATTTCTGGTGCTCTCAACAACAGGATACCCTGTGTTCAGCTTTTTTTTAATCAGGAAATCCTTCCAATTACAAAAGGTTTTCCAAAGCGGACATTACCTTTAAATTATTGTACTACTTGAATATCGCCACTATTAGATTTTAAAGGAGCATCTTCTTCAGACAAACACTTTAAGGTGGCTGCATAATATAGATACAGTATTACATAACTACCAACTTCCCTGCAAGCACAGTCAGCAGAACAGTGGCACCCTATATTTGGTGAATGTCCCGGCAAATTTTTACCCCATTAAGCCACTCTTCTAACCTTGCCCAATCCACGCCCATACACACCCAGTTTAGCCCCCACAGTATCATGCTTCCATAGTAGCCTCAACACAGTATAACATTCCATAGTGTCTCCACACAGTATATGCCCCATAGTGCCTCCCACACAGTATATGCCCCATAGTGCCTCCCACACAGTATATGCCCCATAGTGCTCCCCACACAGCATAATGCCCCATAGTGCCCCCCACACAGCATAATGCCCCATAGTGCCCCCCACACAGTATATGCCCCATAGTTCCCCCACACAGTATAATGCCCCTATAGTACTCCACACAGTATAATACCCATAGTGCCTCCCATGCAGTATAATGCCCCAGAGGGCCCCCACACTGTATAATTTCCCAAAGTGGTCCCCATACAGTATAATGCTCCATAGCTGCCTCCACACAGTATAATGCTCAATAGCTGCCCCCACACAGTATAATGCCCCCATAGCTGCCCCACAGTATAATGCCCAATAGCTGTCCCCACACAGCATAATGCCCCATAGCTGCTCCATACAGTATAATGCCACCAAAGCTGCCCCCACAGAGTATAATGCTCCATAGCTTCCTCCACACCGTATAATGCCCAATAGCTGTCCCCACACAGTATAATGCCCCATAGCTTCCCCATACCATATCATGCCCCCTTAGCTGCCTCCACATGGTATAATGCTCCATAGCTGCCCCCACACAGTATAATGCTCAATAGCTGCCCCCACAAAGTATTATCCCCACACAGTATAATGTCCCATAGCTGCCCCATACAGTATAAAAACCCCATACTTGCCCTCACACATTATAAAGCCCCATAGCATCCCCATACCGTATAATGCCCCCTTAGCTGCCCCCACACAGGACACTGTCTCCCATACTCAGTATGATGCCTCATAGTGCCTAATAAAAAAATAAAAAATAAATATTCACCTAATCCTGTTCCCATGACAAGCGGAGGAGATCCCTCTGCAGGTCTCCTCCAGGCTGTGCTCTGTGTGGCTCGGCGCAGACAGGCGCGATAAAGTCACTGAATTGAGCCTGTCTGTGCCAAGCCGCTCACAGATGACTTTAAGTAGTGAATGGTGGAGCAGGGAGCGATCGTTTGATTAAACTGTATCTGCATCCTGAGGACCGCCTGGAATCCGGGACTGTCCCGCTGTATCCGGGACAGGTGGGAAGTGGGTTGGTTGGGAGGTGTGGGTGAATGGACTAGTCACATGTCTGTGTCGATTGGGCTGATGGGCACCACAGTGTCCCCTGTGAAAAATCCATTCATAGAATACAGTAAACACTGGTGTCGGCAAGAAAGTGGTGGGACATCTCTTCTCCCTTACCCTGCAGGCTTCTTGTGCAAATTTCCACAGCTCAGGACAAATGTAATTTTTTTATATCGTTTTTATATATATATATATATATATTTTTTTTTTTAATCTTATTTATTAATCTTAGAATATTTTTTTTATTGTTTTTTTTAATTATTGTTATCATTGTTTATTTTTATTATCTTAGCTGTAGCTTACATTTTTTATATTTTATCATTAATATTTGCCTAATCTTTTAGTGCATTTATGTTGTATTTACTGTTTGTATTGTAATGTATTTATATGCATTGAATGTCTTGTTTTATGAGAAATTTTACACTGATCTCAAAAATGCAAAGAGTTTAAAAACCATTAAGGAACTTATGCTTTTTGATGTACTATGTTCCATGGTGACAAGAGATGAACGAATCCAATCACCTGTTCACCAATTTGCCTTATTAGCTTATTTGCTAGTTCCTAAAATACAATGGGTTATCGATTCGCCTATTATTCTCACAAATTCGCCAAAAGCAAAACTCAAAATCATGAGCAGTGAACCACACAAATGAGTTAAACTTAAATCGGGTGAATTTTTTTTTTACATACACTATATGGACAAAAGTTTTGGGACACCTACACATTAACCCTACCTACACCTATATTTCATTAATATGGAGTTGGTCCACCCTTTGCAGCTAAAAAAGGGACGACTTGTGCCGTGACGGACTGCTGTAGTAGAGCCCTACACAAGTATAGATGAAGGCCTCGTCTAGTCTCAGGCAGAAGTCTTTTTTTTTTTGCCTATTTCAGCAGATCATAATAAGAAGTCTATAACGTAAAGTAAAGAAAAAATTAAAGAAATAACCAAAAATGTTGCATAAATCTACTCTACGGTATCGGTTTGGTACATATTAAAAATAAACAATATAGAGAATCATACGTCAGTCCTAAACCATTAAAATCTGTCACTTCAGTATGATTATCTCTAATCCTGCAAATCCCTACAGTCATCTGCTTCAGAATCTTAATGTAATGGTCATGCAGGTTTGGGTGTCTCATTTTCCACTTAACGTAGTGACTGTCCTGTCATCAGGCCGTATATAAGGCCCAGGTTTCCAGTGGGAAGGACATCAAAGCTTATTGAATCCTCCGAGGAATAACAGCTCCAGCCAAACCAAATTCTCTCATCAAGATGGCAGCCGAACGTGTCCTATGCAAAGCTGGTCTCTGGGTGCTGGCTGCCTGTATGGTCCTTAGTCTACAAGGAGCAGGTGAGGAAAGATCTTATTGATCTTACAGATTGTCTTCCTTATTGATGAAGTGTTCTCTATGTATCACTTGTGTCCATTCGTCTTCCATCTTCGTCGCTATCCTTTTCTGGCCATACAATGTGGTGTTCTGTCTTAGATAATCTTGTTCTACTGTCGACTTCCTTACGTTTCCTTCTTTCCATTGACACTTGAGCTTCCATCAACTACATCTAAAGGTGGTTTTGGGTAGAAGACACATCAGTTTTAATTACATGTAACTAAATGACACCAGGTTCTCTACATGAGTCCCTATCCTAAATAGTTGATCGGATGGTGCCTTGGGTCTGGTCATCTTTTAGACAGTCCTCTTCTATATGCACATCTTGTACCAGTTAAAGACAATGGGACATACTGGGGGACCACAAAAGAAACAGCAATTGCATGGATGTCCATTAAGTTCAATGGGTGATCTGGCTTGTGTTTAAACCCATTGCGGTTCCATGCTACAAAGGGATGACTAGGGTCCACCAGCAACAATACCTCTGAAGATCATCTTCTAGCATACGGTTTATCTAAAATTCAACAACCCCTTTGATGGAATAACCAGTTGTGTGGGCCCTACAAGCCTACTTTTTTGTAAAGTTGGTCCTTCTATATCTATATACTGTGCATATATATTCTACAATCTGGTACAAGGATTAACCTCTCTTCACTGGTGATCTTCTGGCAATTGTATTTCTTTTTTCCTCTACAGATGCTCAGACAAACTCTACTGCTACTGGTGAGTATTAAAACAAATATTTTAAGACAGTACAATAACCAGTGGAAAGCCTAGGAAACTATGGACTTATCTTTCTCATGCAAGCAGACATAGTGTCCGGAATATTTCTCCACCTCTTTCTGGGAATTCAGGGAACAAACAGAACTATGGCTAAGTTTACTCCATTACTTGTGCCAACCTTATTTTGGTGCAATTTAAATCACATGACTTCTTCTATCCATAGAATTCAATGGAGATGTTGGATGCAAATTTCAATTACTTCCATTGAGTGTGACTATTGATCAGTGGCGATCAGTCAAAGGTTATAATCGACAGCAAAATTTGAGGGTCACCATGTTGCATGTACTTCATGACTGAAACTTTCCCATAGGCTCAGACATTTAGTGTTCGAATTCGCTTCTCCGTCTGCCGACATTTCTCTAAAACATAGATTGGATAGGGTTCACCACCTTTAGAATGCCAGTCGGCAAATACCTGTCCCTACCTTACAGAAAATATAAAGGACAATGTTCTTACCTAGGGAACCACACTTGCCCTCCTTCAAGAAACATTGTAGGCAAAACTGATTTACTAATACATTTGGCACATCTAGCTAGATATGACGCTTTTCTCTTCATTATATCACCACTTGGTTGGCTTAGTTTTTTCCAGTCTTTGGCGCAATATTGGCGCTCAGAATCGTATTTTAAGCCATGCTCCCTTTTTTATAGACCACACCCCATCTCCTGCTAAGCCATGCCCTCTTGTCGAGCGCTGCACAAAAACGGTCCAGAACAGTGAATAAATGTGGGGCAAAGCATGTACACCAAAATTCTGCCTCAATTTGAGCCACAATTTTTGGCACATTTTGAATAGTACATTTGCCCAATGTGTTATGCCTAGTGCATGATGGTTTAATGGGAGGAGCATGACACAAGGATTTCAAGGACCCTCACTATGTATAACATGGTGTATAATTTTGTCTAATTTTCCTTTAAAAATTATAATAATGACCGAAAATTTGAAGAGTTATATAAAAATTCATCATTTTGAATTTCCACCATTGATTTCTATTACGTAAGAAATACTAAGAGTGCACATAATGGATGAATCTTTGTCCCAGCAGCTGACACATGATCCTCTCTCTACAGGTGTGCCTGGCTGGGGTGTGGCCCTCCTGGTGTTAACGTCTCTGATCCTGGCTTCCATGCTGGCCAGCTTGTGCTGTGTGGTGAGTCTCTCCCTGTTCCTAAGTAGCTGCTCCTTCGTTTTCTCCAGGAGATGAGGTTATGACAGCAAAATTATAGGGATTAACTGAACCACACACAGAATATCAAAGGTCCTAAAGGGATTATTCATCTCACAGGCTGGAGGAGTCAAAGTTAACGCTGTAACAAATTGCTAGAATTGAGTTTGTCATTGGGTTGTAATAGCTAGACTCGTCCTGGATGTAAAGTTTGGATATTATAATATTTAAAAAGAAAAAAAATATATAAAATTGCACAAAAACAAACCCATGGACACTGAAATAATTTTTTTTTACTTACTTTAGTCCTTAACAGAGTCTTTGCTATTTAGAAAACTAATTTTCAAATATTAGGACGACTTCTGAGGTACTAGAGGGGTTCACACATTCAGGACCCTCAACAGGAAAAGCAGCTAGCAGCTATAAAGTGTGTCTATCACTCTGGAGGACCCCACATGTGAATTGCATTACAGGGGCAGCCCATTGATTTCAGAGGAAATGGTGTAATGCTTCATTTCCCCTGTGATGGCGCTGCAGGGAAGCGAAACACTGCCCGGTTCTCCCATAGATTACAACTGATCCCTTTGGTTTCCAGCCTGTGCTCAGTTTATCATTCAGCAAACCATCTAACTTAAAGTGATTGTTCGAAGCGGACAACCCCATTAACTACTCAGATAGTCTTTAATTGAAGGTTTAACATATGTTACATATTTGTATTTGCAAAATTGTTTTCCCCCTCAAATATCACATGGAACTTCTGTTGCAGCTGTCGGCTTTTGATGTGGAAAAAGGCCATTGGGCTCTCTCAAGCCCCTGGACCTGGATGTGACTGCACCCTCTGAACCCCCAATAGTTATACCTCTGTATAGTAACAATAGTGAATGCCATTATAAGTTCTCACATTGTAAATATTTCTGTTGCAGCCTTTGATGTGCAAGAACCACGGAGGAGACAGCCATTGTGGATTTTCCCTTGGAAAGTAACAGGAAAAGGAAACTTTGCCAGCATTCTCTTCTATTTCATCCCGGTCCTTTGAGATGCAAGTCTATTCCTCATCCTGGTCCCTTAGTCCTGACCCTGGACGTCTGTTCTGGATTAGAAGCTGCTGAATCCCCATAGTCTTGTTAGTACTTGTATTGTCCATCATCTGCTACCTGGAGCACCAGGGTCTTCAGGACCAAGCTCTCATCTGTCTCTGGTCCCACCTATGGACTCCATCTTGCTCTTTACCTTTATAATACAAATTTCATCCCAATATTCTTAGAAAAATGTAAATCCTGGCATGTGTACCATTGGTTTTGAGGTGAACGCTGTGGATGTTGTATTTTATTATTTATTGGAATCTGTAAATTTCTAGACAAATACAATAAAATGCATTTTGCCGTTTATATCTGTCTGATGGGGTATATTTTATCCTATAATCAAAAGGATGAGGAACCAGGTCACGTTGTGTTACTTCTCTACCATGAGTGGTGGACATCCAATGTTCTCAACAGTTATATACAGCCGATGGATCCACCCAATGATTATACCATAGCTATAGTCCTGTGAGGTTGCAGCCTTTAAATTATCTATCTATCTATCTATCTATCTATCTATCTATCTATCTATCTATCTATCTATCTATCTATCTATCTATCTATCTATCTATCTATCTATCTATCTATCTATCTATCTATCTATCATCTATCTATCTATCATCTCCCAGCTATTTAAATGTCACTGTATCTCAGGACCCCTCTATTAGTCAGACCAGAGTGCCACAAATAAAAAGTAAGGCTCTATTTTTTTCCCCTGAAGCTTCATGTGAACATCTCCTAAATACTGTATCTAAGATTTGAGGTGTCAGTTTTCGAGTATTTATTTACACATACTCACTGAGCTCTCCTTCATTTATGTTTCACAATTCCTCATATAAACTCCATATGAATATATATAAAAGCATAATAATTATTCACTGAGAAAAGAAGTTCTGACTCATCCTCATCATTGTCGGTGACCTATCAATGCTCGGAGGCAAAGTCCAATAAAAATCCTAATAACATACCAGTAATATAAACAGAACCAAACAATCTTTTGTCATCCACGGTAGCATCTCTGTAACCAGGACAATTTCCCTGTCATTGATACAATGTTTCTAAGTGCTGCTTAATAGAGCATTGTTATTAAAATCCTCCTTAAAAATTATTAAAGGGGTCCCCCTTTTTAGTTGTTGCTTACACCGAGCTGATCCAGAAGGTACAGCTGCTGCGAATACCTAAAAATATTCTCATATTGCTTGCAAAATGGTCTCTTCACCATCAGTGTTCCCCTCACTCTCTAGTATTACAGCAGTTCCCCCTCCCAATAGTCACATCATAGCCTTCGCCAGCATTTACAGTAAGGCATTCCCCCGTTTCCCCCCCATTAGTCACATCAGTGCTTTCCTCTAGCAGTCACAGTAGAGCCTCCCAAGCTTTTCCCCAGTAGTCACAGCAGTGTCTTTCTTCCTTCCCCCAGTAGTCATACCAGAGTTATTTTCAGAAATAAATTATGATTCACCAATTATTCTTTTTATCATGATTAACGTACTGTATGAGCAGACACCATGTTGTTTTGATGCAATGTTCATTTATAAAAGGACATAAAAAAATTGACAATCATGTCACTAATTATTTCTGGATAAATGTTCTGGAGCATCCTGAATTAGTAGTCTACGGGTCACAGTTTGATAGACTAAAGTCAGGCAGCCACAACACATGTGAACAGAGCCTTACAGTAACATCTTGTGTGAAGAAGGTTGCACAAGAATCTGCTGAGATCTGGTCGATTGGCATTAAGTTGGCCATATAAATGAGATCTACCAAAAATCTCATGTCTATGAGGATAGTCCTATTTTCTCTTGATGCCTCCCATGGGGCTTGGATGTGATGGATTTCACTCAGTGGTATCTAGCAGTACCTTATCTCGCACCCTATATAGAAATAACATGCCCATTTAGCTGGCAGCTATCTAAAGTCTTTGGTCAAATACAGAACAATTCGATCTCATAAGGTTTGATCATACAAGAGATGCCCAACTCAGACAAATCTGATGGCAAGATATTCTAGTTTTTACATTGAGCTTCCTTAAAGTGTAACTAAACTTTTGACAAACTTCTGACATGTTATAGTGACATGTCAGAAGTTTTGATTGGTGGGCACTCGAGCACTGAGACCCCACCAATCGCTAAAATGAAGCTGCAGAAGCGCTTGTGTGAGTGCTCAGCCGCTTCGTGTCTGTTCAGCTTTTTCCGGAAATCAATGTATCGGTGTACGGACTCAAAACAAAGTCTATGAGCCCGTACTCCGATGCATCGACTTTCTGGAAAAAGCCGAACAGAAACGACCGCTCACACGACCGATTCTGCCGCTTTGTTTTAGCGATCGGTGGGGGACTCAGTGCTCGGAGACCCACCAATCAAAACTTCTGACATGTCGCTATGACATGTCAGCTGTTTGTCGAATGTTTAGTTACCCTTTAATCTGTTTCCGGAATTGCTTGTGATTTCAGGGGATCTGTCATAGACCCAATGCTAGATTATGGTCTGTGAAAGCCCCTAGAAGAAATGTGTGGAGGGGGGTACTCATTTCCCATTGTTTTTGAAAGAGGGTAATAGGTAAATTTGCATTTCCATATAAACCATAATAATACCATACTAAACAGAGCACCATACAGTGCCAAACAGTACCATGTAGTTCCCAAATAGCAGTGCCATATAGTGTAATAATCATTTCACCACTGATTCTGCTGAACCATGATGTAAGTTTGAGTCAAATTAGAGCAATCAAATTCAGATTGAGATGGGGGGGGGGGGGGTAGAGGTCCAACAATAATGGTCTTCTTTGCTTCTGGTATAATATGGTACTGCACAATCATGACTAGATCTACAATACGTAGTCATTTCAAGATTTGGGGGCCACAATGTAATTTACTAAGATTTTTTAACATACCGTCTCTTGTTTTAAGGTTCAACTATCCATGTCCATGAGACACCCACTTTAATTTTCTAAGACAGTTGTGAACCGCAGGCCTTGCTTAACGGTGACCGCATTAACAAGTCCGAAAGGGGATTTGCTCCTTCTTCTTGACAAATTGAAATTAGTCTAGATCAGGGGTCTCAAACTCGGCCGGGTAAGTGGGCCTCATATAGAAAAAATGGGAAGTTGACGGGCCGCATTACTTTCAAATTTGATACAATACAAAATTATTGTTAATCAATTAGTTATTTTAACTACTATAACACTATATTACTAGAATAATAATACTACGTTACTATAATAATACCGCTAGGTTTAAAATTTGAGATATTTCTCCACGTGCTTATTTCAACAATCCAGCTTTCCAGTTTAAGTGTCGCTAAATGCAGTCCGGCGGCTCAGTTAGCACACATGTCAAGATTGGGCAGCCCCTTTTTAGATAGTGCCGCAGTGCCCTCTGTGGATGCTGCCGCAGTGCCCTCTGTGGATGCTGCCGCAGTGCCCTCTGTGGATAATGCAACACACCCCTATATAAGGCCACAGTGCCCTCTGTAGATAAGGCCACAGTGCCCTCTGTAGATAAGGCCACAGTGCCCTCTGTAGATAAGGCCACAGTGTCCTCTGTAGATAAGGCCACAGTGCCCGCTGTAGATAAGGCCACAGTGCCCGCTGTAGATAAGGCCACAGTGCCCTCTGTAGATAAGGCCACAGTGCCCTCTGTAGATAATGCAACACACCCCTAGATAATGCCAGTGTCCTCTTCAGATACTGTCACACACCCACTTGTAGATAACGCCACAGTGCCCTCTGTAGAGGCTGCCACAGTGCCCTCTGTAGAGGCTGCCACAGTGCCCTCTGTAGAGGCTGCCAAAGTGCCCTCTGTAGAGGCTGCCCCAGTGACCTCTGTAGAGGCTGCCCCAGTGCCCTCTGTAGAGGCTGCCCCAGTCCCCTCTGTAGAGGCTGCCCCAGTGCCCCCTGTAGAGGCTGCCCCAGTCCGCTCTGTAGAGGCTGCCCCAGTGCCCTCTGTAGAGGCTGCCGCAGTGCCCTCTGTAGAGGCTGCCCCAGTGATGTCAGGGGCTTGGCCAGAGCTGGAGTCTCAGGCAGAGCGCTAGTAGGCTCTTCCTGGGACTCCAGCTGTGCTCCTGACATCACTGGGACTCCTGCTCTGGGGAAGCCCCTGACATCATTGTCGATGTATGGACAGCGATGTCAGAGGCTTCCCCAGAGTCCCGGAGCAGAGCCGATAATAGCGCTCTGCCCGGGACTCCGCTCTGGGGAAGACCCTGACACACTGTCCATATATGGGCAGCGATGTCAGGGAATTCCACAGAGTCCCGGAGCAGAGCCGACACCAGCGCTCTGCTCGGGACTCCGGCTCTGGGGAAGCCCCAGACATCGCTGTTCATATGTGGACAGCGATGTCAGGGAATTCCACAGAGTCCAGGAGCAGAGCCGACACCAGCGCTCTGCTCCGCTCTGGGCAAGACCCTGACACACTGTCCATATATGGGCAGCGATGTCAGGGAATTCCACAGAGTCCCGGAGCAGAGCCGACACCAGCGCTCTGCTCAGGACTCCGGCTCTGGGGGAAGCCCCAGACATCGCTGTTCATATGTGGACAGCGATGTCAGGGAATTCCAGAGTCTCGGAGCAGAGCCGATACTAGCGGCTCTGTGTCCCGCGGGCCGCAGATGACAGCCCCAGGGGCCGCATGCGGCCCGCGGGCCGCGTGCTTGAGACCCCTGGTCTAGATAGACCAAATGGACCCAAAACCAACACTCAACCAATTTAAAAAATGTTGGATTGGTTCTAAAAAATAAATCTGGCCTCGCTTTGTCCACATGTCTAACTACTCTGTTAGTAGAAATGCACCTGTTGAACAATTAAGTAAATTGTTGGCCTGAATTTAAAATACATCAGAGTAGTAAGAGCCATAGTTTATGTTCCTGGTAATAAAAACCTTCATAAAAAGATGCCAGTTGTTTGAGCGCTATAATTATTCTGCCTTTATCCAGTCACTCATACATTTGGGAATGTCTTGGGCGCACACTATATTACACTGTGTCATGATTAGGTCCCGGTGGACTATATAAAGCAGGAGAACCGGGACGTGGAGCATCAGAAAATTTGGAGTCTTCTCCTGTGCTAACAAGCTCTCCAACTTGACATTGGAATCAACATGGCAACTCAAAGGTCTATAACCAAGACAGCACTTTGGTCTCTGGCCATTTTCGCAATCCTGAGTGTGCAGAGTGCAGGTAAGATTATCATGGGGCTAATGATGGGAATTTGAATTTCCTAAAAGTTCAAAAATATTAGAGAACCCACCTGCTTGGTTCCAGATCTGCAATGAGTCCGGCTAATTTACCTCTTGAGAAGGGAGAAGGATTATCTATGTCCATGTCTATTAAATAGGCTAGAGTATTAAAAAAAGTGACTCTCTTATTAAAAAAACATCAGTCACATTTAAAAATACAGATATTTTTTATTTAAAAAAAAAATAAAAAAATTTATGTTTAGCATTTCCATGCACAAAAGTCCAAAATTAGATCAAAAATATAATTTGGAAATTGCACTTTATCAGTTCCCAGGACTGAATCTTTAAATTCAAAAATATACATTTTTGTAAAGAGAATAATTTAAAATATTCGGACAGAATTTGGATTATTTAATTAGCCTTTTTTGTTT
The DNA here is from genome assembly GCF_050947455.1 of Rhinoderma darwinii. Lineage (NCBI taxonomy): Eukaryota > Metazoa > Chordata > Amphibia > Anura > Rhinodermatidae > Rhinoderma > Rhinoderma darwinii. Next base: position 112,514,084 of record NC_134694.1, on the reverse strand, counting down.
TAATTGTTATTTATATTTTTTGAGAATATTCCTATTTCCTAAATATCTAAAAAAGAAAACAGTATATAAAGAAATTGTAAGAAAGCCCGACTCACCATTAGGGTATAATGTACCTTGTTGTAATACATATTAGTCAGATTTCAAGTCCAATTTTGAAAATTTTTTAAAAAAAATTTAAAATCTAACAGCAATTCTGAATTTTCCTGACTGCAATTATTTTTACATTATGTTAACATCTGCACTGTTTTTTATGTATTTATTTTCAGATGCACAGAATTGTACTTTTGATAATACTTGTAAGTATATTAACAAGAAAAATAATATTTAATACTATTGTATAACTAAATAGAGGCAAATATTTTGGGGTGGTATTTAAAAAAAAAATAATAATAAAAAAAATATACTGGTTTATCTCACAGCAGGCAATGAGATTCCTGCAGTCATTTTTGTAATGGAGGATGCACATTTTTTTAAGAAACTTGCCCTGTAGACTAAGTATACTATGCTATTGCTTATGTCACATGCGCACTCATACAAATGTAGCAGAGCTGAATTTTTTTAATTTAGTGGAGTTTGTTATTTGTCACTGTGATACAACAATGTGTTGTCTGTAGTTTTCCCATAAGACTGTAGGTACTGTAGGCACAAACAGTGCAGATCAATACTATAAAATATCTTTATAGTGCCTTGAGCTGTTTTTCTGAGACAGATTTGCAAATACCTTGTGTAGACAAAGAGGTTAAAGATATATTTCTGGCTACCGGTGGCCACCACTAGGGGGAGCTTAGGAGCTTAATGAAGACTGATACATTGATCTTAATAAAACAGTATGCAGTAAATGCCTCAGCTGCCCCTAGTGGTGATTGCAGATGGACAGATCATCATTTAACCTCTGCACAGGTTGTTTTGGAGCTTTGTATCAGAACAGCAGAGCTCAGATAATTATAAAGTTATGAAAAAATTCAGCTCTGAATTTTAGACCTTAAAATTACATGGTGTTAAAAGGTCCCTGTAAGCTCTGCTACATATGTATTCCATATTCGCTATAGACTGTTATGCATAATGTCTACTGTGTTACATGCTGTCCCTCCCTTTTTCAGATGTACCGGGATGGGGTATCGCAATAGTTGTGATGGTGGCTTTGCTTTTGCTTGGATGTTTGTGCAGTTGTGGAATTGTGGTAAGTAAATGAAAGCAGATACTCAGAATTTAGAGAACCCGGACCTTGTGTTTGAGGGCTGCAGTGGCCCATTTACTCCATATCTTATTCCAAAGAACACTCAAGGCATTTTTCAAATATCACAAAGTATCTGAGATAGACCTTCCAAGTGATAGCCATGATATGGAGGTTTCATTGCCCTGTAGCCGATTGCACAGTAACCCGTCTACTCTAAAATACACACTGGCACATAGAAATTCCCCTCCGCATAGTTGTGTCACAACTTAATTAAAGGGTCTGTTTTGGACAACCCCTGATCATGGTCTTCTGCAATGACAGGGAAGGAGATGGCGCTCTAGAGGGAGGTCTGCTCTTTGGGGACCCTCCTGTATTGCATTACAGGTGGGATTTGAGACACCCTCTTGAAATATTTGCTTTCATGCGGACAGTACTCACCGTTTTCTTACTTTTCATTAATAAAATCTTCTGTTATAAACTACATTTTTACATTTTTTAAATAAAAAGCTAAAATTGTGAACTTTTTTTTCAGCCCCTTATTTGCAAGAGAGGAGGCGACGGATGCCAGAGTGGATGTTGCGCTGGGAAGTAGCATCAATACCTCGAATCCTTAACTCCTGCCCTTTGTTTCCCTGGAATTCGAGTCATTTTCAAGGGGCGGAAGAAACCCCAATATTATTGAGGTTAATACTGAAGATGTGTAAATAACACAATAATTGTTCATGTATGTAAAGGCGCACCAATAAATCCTATAAAGAAGACATGTTATATCTTATATTTTTTTATTTTATTTTTATTTATTTTTAGGGGTTGAGAATTATTTTGCTTTTTAGGGGTTGAAAATTCTAAATGTTTTATTATTTTTAGAGTAAAACAGACACAAAATGACATGTAGTAAAACAAAGAACATATAAAAATACAATGGTAAGCAAAGACAGAGGAATAAAAATGGCTCCCCTAGGGGTGAGTTACATTAAGCTTAGGGGGTCCCAGAGATAGTCCTCCAGTCCAAGTGAAGCTTTGATATATTGAGCAGTGATGAATGAGTAACTAAGCTGGAATGAAGTCAAATGCAGGGGGCCATCAGGATCGGCAGTGACAGGGTAGGACTATGAGACGTCACCCAGGAACAACAGTGAAAAATATCAAGGAGTATCACCTGCACGAAACAAAGTAGAAGGGATTGAGAATTTTTTTTCTATTTTATAGTTCGTTCAATCTTTAATTTTTGAAGGTTTTAGTATGAAAAAAGTCATTATTATTTTCTCCTCTGTGTCTACTACACAGTTAGAATATATCGATGATGTTTTTTAAAAAAAAAAAAATCTTATGGATTTAAAAACATCTCCAAGAAAAATGTCCTTGTTGACCACAGCAGCCAATCAGCATTAAGCTTTGAACAAAGTTTATGGTTCAACTCCAGCCAGGGAAACATCTGCCTGGAATTCGTACGTCCTAACTAGATTTACTTGGGTCTTTTCCATATTCCCCGGATTCCTCCCACATTCAAAAATATTCTTATTTTAGGTTAATTGACTTTTCATACAATAGACCCCAGTGAACGTTAGGGTAAGTCTATATTGTCTCAACACTCTCATAAAATGCAGAATGGAGGCTGGTACCACAGAGGAATATTCCCTGGACCTAACAGAATAAAGGTGGTTTGGTAGCTCTTGCAAAAGTATCTGACACCCATGTAAATGTGCCATGCAGGAAGTCCAGAAACGGGGGATGTGGCCATTTTTCAGCACTTGTTTATCTCTAAGGCTATGTTCACACGCTTACTAAAAAGTGTCTGAAAACACGGAGCTGTTTTCAAGGAAAAACAGCTCCTGATTTTCAACCGTTTTTTTTAGCGACTCGCGTTTTTTGCGCTATTTTTTACGGCTGTTTTTCTATAGAGTCAATGAAAAACGGCTCAAGAATTGACATGCACTACTTTTTCGTGGGCGTTTTTTTACGCGGCCGTTTTTCAAAATGGCCGCGTAAAAAACGCCCCGTCGGAACAGAACTCTGTATTTCCCATTGAAATCAATGGGCAGATGTTTGGAGGTGTTCTGCTTCCAACCTCTCAGCCATTTTTTTGGGCCGTTTACGGCTCGAAAAACAGTCGAAAATAGCCCGTGTGAACATACCCTAACAGTGATCAACTGCCCTCTGTCCATACATAAGGGTTCCCATTGACAATGAAGTACGACAACCTAAAACATCATTTAAGATGATAATGAAGGTGTGAGATACTATAATGACCCCTCACTTTTCATTCTATGGAGTTTTTCTAAAGACAAGACTAAAGTACAGATAACAGGTGGAATACTGTGCTGTCTCTTTAACCACCATCCACCTATTTAGCTTCCATGGTGCTACTCCAGATGTTCCACCCTAATCTTAGACAAGTCCAATGTTACAATTACAAGTTTAGTCCTTAAAAGTTCTAAGATCAACATGGATATTGCATGGATCAGACTGGTTGTTGTTTCATGTTACCCTTTCCTCGGCGGCTTTGACTCTAAGGGCTTGTCCACACGCAATTCCGCATAAAGTATCAGAAATTCTGCTGCGGAAAGACTGCACCATTTGCTGCGTTTTTTACTGCAGAACATGGTGCGTATTTTGCGGTGTTTTTTTCATAATGTTGGGGGATGGTGACATCTCATCTGAAAAACGCAGCAATTCAGTCCACATTCCGCAGCAGGAATTGACATTCTGCGGTACGAAATATACGCACCGGAGGTCAATTTCTGCTCGGAAATTTTATGCAGCGAGTGGATGAGATTTGTTAGGTTTCCCCCACTCTGCTGCTACTGTATTCTGCTGCATTTTTTCCGTCCGCAATTCCGGATGTAAAATACGCCGCAATTCCGTTACGTGTGGACGAGCCCTAAGAGTTTCTAATGGGAATGTTTGAATGTCTTAGGGATTTACCCCAGTTTGAACAAAGAACAGGAGCGTTATGTACTAGGGGGTCAACCAAAGACTTGGGCAACTGTAATAAAGTAAAGATAACATGACACCTGGGAAGAACCAGAAACTATTTACACTCTATATTGTATTCCGTCCAGTGTTATTTTTTTTTAATATAGTGATAAATGAGGGATTTTTATTTAAGAAAACACCAGTAGATAAAAAAACAACAACTCTGAAATGTGGTGAATACCACATATAGTAGAGCATTTCCACCTAAAACGAAAAATTGGTCAGATATTAGTAAAGTGAGGCCCCCGTACACATTAGACAGAACTCAGCCGAACCTGCCAAGCGAGAACGGTGGATGATCTAATGTGTATGGGGGGCGCCCATTTCTTTCAACATGCTCAATCCTTTGTTTCCGAGATCAGCCACTTCTAGAGGTATTTGGCAGTAACTTATTCTGCTCTTCCTATTGAAATATGGGAGAAGTCACTTTTTGGACAGCAGTTATTTAATGTCTATCTATCTATCTATCTATCTATCTATCTATCTATCTATCTATCTATCTATCTATCTATCTATCTATCTATCTATCTATCTATCTATCTATCTATCTATCTATCTATCTATCTATCTATCTCATGTCTATCTATCTATCTATCTATCTATCTATCTATCTATCTATCTATCTATCTATCTATCTATCTATCTATCTATCTATCTATCTATCTATCTATCTATCTATCTATCTATCTATCTATCTATCATCTATCTATCTATCTATCTATCTCATGTCTATCTATCTATCTATCTATCTATCTATCTATCTATCTATCTATCTATCATCTATCTATCTATCTATCTATCTATCTATCTATCTATCTATCTATCTATCTATCTATCTATCTATCTATCTATCATCTATCTATCTATCTATCTATCTATCTATCTATCTATCTATCTATCTATCTATCTATCTATCTATCTATCTATCTATCTATCTATCTATCTATCTATCTATCTATCTCATGTCTATCTATCTATCTATCTATCTATCTATCTATCTATCTATCTATCTATCTATCTATCTATCTATCTATCTATCTATCTATCTATCTCATATCTATCTATCTATCTATCTATCTCATATCTATCTATCTATCTATCTATCTATCTATCTATCTATCTATCTATCTATCTATCTATCTATCTATCTATCTATCGATCGATCGATCGATCTATCTATCTATCTATCTATCTATCTATCTATCTATCTATCTATCTATCTATCTATCTATCTATCTATCTATCTATCTATCTATCTATCTATCTATCTATCTCATATCTATCTATCTATCTATCTATCTATCTATCTATCTATCTATCTATCTATCTATCTATCTATCTATCTATCTCTATCTCTATCTCTATCTCTATCTCTCTCTCTCTCTCTCTCTCTCTCTCTCTCTCTATCTATCTATCTTTTTACATGTTTTTTGGTAAAAAAAAATAGTTGCAGCTTTGTAGGTAAAATGCGTCGTAGACCAGGACCTGTTCTATATTATACACGCAATTTGCTACGATCTCCGCATATTTCTGTGCTCATTGAGATCACTATTTCACCTATTCTTCTGTTCTCATTAGATTTATTTTTGCTTTATGTGCATGTGTTCATAAATACTTATAAGTTGCGCTTTGTTTTTTTTGACCCTTAATAAAAAGATATTTGAAAAGAAAAAAAAAACGGAGTCATAATGCCGAGAGTAAAACAATGTGTACTGACGGAGCAGAGAGGCTCCTAATAAACGCAGCAAGAAATTCCTAAGTGTGTTATTAAGAATAACACAGATATTATAGATGCTCTATAAAGAAATGTACGACATACTGTAGGACGTGAGGAACCTATGATTTTTATGTCCGTATGAGTATAGGTAATATGATTTATATACTACCCGGCATTTCTTTGTGATGTCTCTACCCATACGTAGCTCAGTCAGTTCAAGTGCTGAGCTGAAGACCTAAATAACATTAAAAGACTGGTTGCTAGGGACCTGCTGCTTGACAACCCTACAGAAGAGGCTGTGGTAGTTAGGCAGTGTATCCCTAGCAACAAGTTTTTCTCAGTGACTGTTTAGCTCTAAGATGGATTGTCACTAAAGGAAAATAAACTTGGCAGCAATCATCTTATGGCAATCACCATCTTGGCCTGTATTAAGTGGACTATAAATGAATTGACTACAAACTAAGTTGAGATAAAACAACTTCAATGGCAGAACATGCCGCCATCTAGGGCCATGTACAAGACTTTGTATATACGGATCAGAAGGGCCAAAATATAGAGCGCAGTACATGATAATGATGAGTATATGCAAATTATGCAAATGTAGAGCGTAATATATGCGAATGTAGGTCAAACCCGATTTCAGCCAAGAGTCTAATGTGTCATGGGGACAGTCCAACAGTGCTCGATCTTCTGCTGGAGACAGAAGGATCTGTCATGTTGGATTTCAACAGTTTCCATGGGAGATAACCCATGTCAGACGTGTCAGGCACAAGCTTATTTCCTTCTTCCTATTGAAATAAACCTTCACACTCATCCGATCCAAGCCGGCTGAATGTCAACCTTGTCATGTGTATGGCTACCATTACTCAGCCCTCTCAAACCAGACAAGGTTGTACTGGCCCATCGGATTACCAGAGGATCCTCCGGTGGGACCAGACTCTGTCACAATAATGGACTCCCTAATGGTCCAGCAGAAGGTAACCCATTTGAAGGGGATTTTGGAGCCAATTACTTGCCACTAGGGTCTATTTCTTAAGAGATTAGTCACAAATAGCCTGTTAAGATGATATGTCCTTTGTTTACAATGACAATAACAAAAACCACCAAGTAATTTAAAGTGGATATGCACATGTTCTGTATAGATGGAGGGTGGGTCCTCAGAGTCATGTCTTTTGGTGGTCATAAGGAAGCCTAGTCTGACTTGGCGACCAGACATGCCTACAGTAGTCACATTAGAACAATATGCCAGTTTGAGTCACTTAGCGGTGAGGAACAACTGACAAGGTAGCCCTCTACTGAGTGGCCGAAAGGGCTAAGTGGGAGGAGATGCAATCTAGTTACCCGTAATTCACTATATTTTGGCAGTGCAACTTTTTCCCCCTTATACTTTTTCCTCAAAAAGCCATTGCACACGGGTCTTTACTGTTACAGCTCAGTATTGAGAATTCAATCAAAACACTTGTGCTACTATAAATTGGGGTTGAAACTATAGCGGTGCAGAGGTTTCAATCATATTCAGGGCCTGGAGCCTAAGCGGCCCAAAGGGCCCCTCCGCCATGTATGAGGAGACCAGTACTATAGAATACATATAATAGTTGGGGGCCCGGTTACAGATTTTACATTAGGGCCCAGGAGATTCAAGTTTTGCCCCTGCTCTTAAAGATTTCAAAAACATCACTTGTATTGGTTATTTGGATCTTGACTTGACTCGTACCTGTGAATCACGGATACTGAAAATCCGGTGGCACAGATGACTGGGAATAAAGGTATTCTTGTTAGTAGTATCATGCCATATAAAAGAATGCAAGGATGAATTTTATGAGGGCTATAAAGTATTATTTACTCAAAAGATGACTACACAAAAACATCAGTAGGAACAACTAGATGGGGACAAGATCTTACAGTGGTTGATATTGTAGCATTGGACCTTGGTAACTGTGTTAGCCGAATCTATAATTCAGGCAATGTGCACATACCTCATAAAAGTTGAATGTAACTTAGACAATTGTCTTGACCTCTGTTGTAAAATGATTGCTCTACTAAGAATGGCAAAGCCAGAGCAATAAAATCTAAAATAAAATGCCAGCCCGCTGCACTCTACAATTATTCCATGATAATCTCTACACTCATATATTTGGGAAAGTGTTGGGTACACACAGACTGGGCATGCGTCATTACTGCGTGGAGAGTATAAAAAGTTGATGTTCCCGGACAAAGACTATCAAAGCTTTGGGAATTATTTTGCAGACACTACCTGTCTCCAAAGGAATAAAAATGGCTGCTGAACGTTTTCTGGGAAAATCTGGACTCTTGGTTCTGTCTCTATGTGCTGCACTGAGTCTACAGGGGGCAGGTAAGAGACTTATATGAGTAAGATTGGTCAACTTTTACCAGACCCGCTACCCATAGGGTGATATAAGCTAAGGTTCTTCAAGTCACCAGAGGACCTTGTAGAAGTTCATGTCAACTGACCAAGAAGGCAAAGTCCTCTAAGTCATTGACTACATAATAATGTGTCGTCTTCTTGGGTATTTCAATTTAATGGGATGTTATAGTCAACAATACTAAAAAGACTTAAGACGTCTACCAAAATCTCTCAGTTACAGTGACGTCCAACACATATCGTCTTGGGATTAAGTGTACCGCAATAAGCAGAGCTTAAAGGGGTATTCCCACCTAAGACATTCATGGCATATCCACGGGTAACCGAACAAACAGCTCTGTAGAGATTTTTCCAGTTTATGCTCACAATGTAGCATGGTCCTTGTGAGGACCATCTACAAGTCCTTCAAAATAGAAGAAAACCATAGTGATGAAAGGGGTTATCTCACTACGACAACCCCTGTTTCAAATGATGTCAGGTGGGTAAACAACTTAGATTAGTTCCAGCTGCCACACAGTTCCACAATTCAGGGGAAACCTAGTAATGGGCAAATGTAGTATTATGATGCCCATCATGTCCACCAGAGAATGAGCTGATCCTTGTTAGCGGCTCCCCACTCTGACTAACAGAGGAGAGCCCAAGCTTTCTATGATAGCCATATAGCTTAATAGGGCACACCGAAAGGGGGTTATCTTCATGTAAGTCCTAACTTACATTTTCTAAATGAAATATTTCCTTATTTATAATGGAACTATGGCATATGTGCTGTTTATTACATCTATTTTCCAAACATGTCTATAATATATCTTCTTTTTTTCATTTCTAGAGGCGGCAAATTGTACCTATGACGGTATGTATCAGACAAACTACAGTATACTGTATCCATTTTAACTAAGACATCTAATGTACAGTATAAAAGCTTACTTATTATAGACTTGCATATGCATTCTAATCATAGGCTCCCAATTCAATCAGTAAAGTGGGTGCATTCACCAAAAAATTGGAGCATTGAAATGTTCTCCAACCTGGCTCCTCAATACATCAAGTGTTCTCCAGGATAGCTCCACTATACATCAGATGTTCTCAAGCCTGGCTCCTCCATACATCAGGATAGCTCCAGGATACATCAGATGTTCTCCAGTCTTGCTCCTCCATACATCAAATGTTCTCCAGTCTTGCTCCTCCATACACCTGATGTACAACAGCCTGGCTCCTCCATACATAAGATGTTCTCCAGTCAGGCTCCACCATACAGCAGATGTTTTCCAGTCTGGCTCCTCCATACATAAGATGTTCTCCAGCCTTGCTCCTCCATGAATCAAATGTTCTCCAGCCAGGATCCTCCATAAATCAAATGTTCACAAGCATGGCTCCCCATACATCAGATGTTCTCCAGCCAGGCTCCTCCATAAATCAAATGTTCACAAGCCAGGCTCTTCCATACATCAGATGTTCTTCAGCCAGGCTCTTTAATAAATGAAATGTTTTCTAGCCAGGCTCCAGTACTTCACATATCAAATGGTTCTCCAGCCAGGGTACTCCATAAACATCATTATTAATCTCAAGATAAAAGCCGAAATATAACCTTTGTTCCTCTCCTCTATTATTAATATCTCTTCACACTCTCTTCTTCGTGGCTACTCCAGAATTTTCTTCAAAGCTCCCCTATTTTTTTAAGCTTTCAAACTCATAATTCTTGAATGTTTAGAGTATGAAGAGATATTTTTGATTGGAGGGGGAGTATTTTTCCATAATTATCAGTTTTTGGAAGAAATTATTTCCCCCTCATATATGAACAAGAAATAATTTAGAATTTATGTACTACGGTCTGTATAACTTTTAGCATAGTTGGAATAATTTGGAGGCCCTAGCTAGCTGGACTTTGTGCTTTACTGATATGTGGGCCCAAGGGTATGTCGCCACTCGATCAGTGATAATCATATGCTATTACTGTAGGAACCAAGCACAAGTCAATCGGTGAAAATGCCCTTGGCCAGCGTTTCATCAGCGGACATATTTTCTATTACGGAGCCATATTTCATTGAATGGGATGGAATAGTCTAATATAGATCCATATTTCAGCCACCATTGTCTTATACAAGTGGAATATGGCTCCATAATAGAAATTGTGGCTGTTGGTAGGAATCATTGGCATTGGAAGCATGCTTATTCTCCCTTATTCCTTCTGCAGGTACACCTGGGTGGGCTATTGCTGTGATTGTTATGTTGGCCATCCTTCTAGCCTCACTTGTCTGCAGTTGCTGCCTTGCTGTAAGTATTCAATATTAATATGCATGCTTTAAACCTAAAATGAGCCCCCTATGATCTAAAAATAGGAAAGGAACATTGGAAAAAGAAATAGTATAACTGTAATCAGCACTATTTTTGAGGTTGGAATAGATCAACCATGAATTTTGTGATTCCTCCACAACCCTTCTATACCCATTTTTTATCTAATATCCTGTGGCCTTCAATAACATGGTTCAAATAAGAGTTGCTAGAAAGAAAGTAATGTCTCCATCCCTCTGCTGTGCTTATCTCCAGCTTAATTGGGTTATCCACTTTGGACAATACCTACTCTTTAGAAGGATCCCTTGATAATAAGCAGACCACAAAGTGTCTCCCTGCTAGGACCCCCAGTGATCAGTTGCAATCTGTGGGGAAACCTAAAGTGAGCGTTCAATTTCCCTGCAGCGCCACCACAGGGGATAATAAGCATTACACAGTGCCCATTCATAGCAATGGTCCTCCAGAGTGAGAGATGTTCTTAGTAAGCACTCTATTAACTCAGAATTACCTAATAGGGTATATGAAAATGGGTTTTCTAAACTGGACAACCCCCTAAACACCCATCAGACATACAAAAGTCAATAAGTAATAGAATTTAAGTCATCACAAAATTGTATTAATCCATAAGTGTTACCCATATGTATGAAAATAGCCAACCCCACACTCATACATGGTTGAGAAATATGCACTGCTCCAGTTGAGCTTCTACAATAGTGATCTCCAGCCTGTGGCTCTCCAGCTGTTGCATAGCGAAATTTCCCAGCATGCCAAGGGTGTACATATTATAGCGGCAGACCATGTGGCTGATATGAGACCCTTGGAGAAAGTGTGACCAGGCCTGGTTAGTTTCATAACCTTTTGTTACTGGGTGAAAAGACCTGTATTGTCTCAAGGCTCATGGAAAGGGCATGGAGGAGAAAGCAAAATCCAAGTCCTTCGGTCCTGGGTGGTAAAACTGGCACCTGAATGGGGGTCCATTTTGATCCTTGCTATGGGGTACCTCCTCTTCTATGTATGTCACTGAAGCAAACCCTGACAAGATGTTATAACATGCTGGGAGTTGTAGTTTGGGGAACCACAGGATGCTGATCATTGCTCTACAACAATGAATGAGTCAATTATGTAATTCTGCCCTGTATCAATATACAACGATAGACTGGTGACATTCAGTGGGCAGGACTGCCCCTATTTTTGCAGGGTAAGAGACACAAGGGACTAGCCTCTTGAATCTTGAACAACCCCCAGTGCCGATGGCTAGGGCAACAGCAGTTCTCTAGCATAGTCCGATTCCTATTCCTGCCCCCATTGCTACTAGCTAATATTTATTTTCTGTTTTTATTGTTTTTCAGCCCCTGTGCACTGGCATGTGTCGGGGTGGAGATGATGGCTGCCAGGGTGGAATCTCCTTTGGAAAGTAACATTGAGGACTTTCGACAACATGAAGCGGCATGACACCATATGTGTAACCCTGAGCCTACAGTCTAATATGGCAGTAAATATACAATATGGACAGCCTTTACATATGTGATTCGAAAAAATAAAAAAGTTGAAAAATATAAGCAGTGTGAACTTCATTCTTTTATCCTTTGGGCCATGTTCACATATACTTTAGCTAGCGCATTTGTGGTGCTGTCCAGTGCTCATCAAAAACCCAATTGACCAGGACGTAACTATAGGAGGTGCAGAGGTCGTGGTCGCACCCGGACTCTAGAGTCTGAAGGGGCACAAAAGGTCCCTGTGCCCAATATGGGGAGACCAATACTATGAATTATGTATAATAATTGGGAGCCCTGTTACCGTTTCTGGATTGGTCTCTGGACTATCAAGTTTGGCCTTTGCACTTGCATTTTTTGCCAGAATGGCCATGTGTGAACTGTGTCATACTGTACTATATATTCTGTATATGTTTCCCGCTGCTAGACAGAAAGCGTGCTAACTTCTGTAGTAGCGGAGCCCTTATTCATTTGTTTCGGGTGGAGTTGCCTGGGGCTGAGGCTGTTTGACACTTGGGACAGTTTGCAATTGTTAAGAATATGAACATAACAAATACTTGTAACAGTGACTTATGTACTTCTTAAATATTATTGGATTATTATAGAACTTATGTCCTGTTTATTCATGGAGATACCGTGAGAAGATCCAGAGATGATTTATTGGAAGAGTTGTAAGATGTTTCATTCATCTATCCAGATCTATCTATCTATCTATCTATCTATCTATCTATCTATCTATCTATCTATCTATCTATCTATCTATCTATCTATCTATCTATCTATCTATCTATCTATCTATCTATCTATCTATCTCATATCTATCTATCTATCTATCTATCTATCTATCTATCTATCTATCTATCTATCTATCTATCTATCTATCTATCTATCTATCTATCTATCTATCTATCTATCTATCTATCTATCTGATTGATTTCATATAATGATGATTTTTTTATTGTACTGTGTGGCCGCACTATGTTATATTACGTATTTAAGGGGTATTTATTTATGGCAGTATATGGGGGTCCAGTGACCCTTTTTTGAAAATTTACAGATGCCGCAATTTTTATACAGCTCAATGGAAAGGATATGCCATAAATTCTTAAAGGATTTCTCCGCTTTGGACAATCCCTACTTGTTAGAAGGCTCCCTAGACAATAAGATGTTTCACATTGTGTTCCCCTGATGGGACCCCCAATGATCAGCTGTAATCTGTTGGGAAACCTGGCAGTGAGTGCTCAATTTCCCTGCAGCACCACCACAGGGGAAATTATGCATTACACAGTGCCCATTCATATCAATGTTTTGTCTGTGTAATACAGGACAGGTCCTCCAGAGGAAAAGATTCTCTTGGTTACCAATTTTCTCTCTGGCCAAGATGAGAGGATCCTAAACAGGGGACCCCCCTCTATTAACTCAGAATATCCTAATAGGTTATACGAAAATGGGTTTCATAAACAAAACAAGCCCTTTAGGTGCCTCTGCACTGACCTGACATCTGAGAGATTCAGACATTTGCCCATCAGACACCAGGTCTGCTTGAAGCTCATAGACTTTTGTCACTTTAGCCATTTTGTGATTGTGGTACTGCTCACTTTGGATGGTGAAGGCTGAAGAAAACCTGTACCATACCTGTCATTGGTGTTATCGTGTACGGATCCTCAATTATAGCCTGTATGAAACCAGTCAACAGTCAACCCAACAACTAATCTGGGTTCCTATAAGGCTTCGTTCACATCCGCGTCGGGACTCCGTTAATTGTTTCCGTCGGAGCTTTACGTCAGGGGAACCCATGTACGGAACCCTGACTGATTTCAATGGTGGCGGATCCGGTGCCAATGGTTTTTGTTTGTCCAAGTTATGTAAGGGTTCTATCGTTTTGACGGAATGAATAGAGCAGTTGACTATGGTATTGATTTCGTCGAAATGACAGAACCCTTGCACAATAGAGACAAACGGAAACCATTTGCACCGGATCCGTCAACATTGAAATTAATGGTGATGCAAACGGAAACCTATGTTTTCCGTTTGTTTCAGTCAGGGCTCCGTTCATGGGTTCCCCTGACAGACAGCTCAGACGGTACCCATGATTGGAGCCCTGACGCAGATGTGAATGAAGCCGAATTCTATTACCTCTGCTGCACTGAACTTTGGGAATGTTTTAATGCATGAAATAATTTTATAGTGCCTTATATAAAACTACAATAAAGCAAATCAGCAGAGTAAACTATCTACAGAAACTGAACCAGCAGGGGATACTGGAAGATTTTTAACTCAGAAGATTTCAGATTGGTAAATTCCACAGTGGATACAAATAAGACAAACTCAGTACAAGATACAAATAGAAAACCTCTGCAGGTTGGTGATTCCAGCTGACGTCTCTAAATGTTTGTATGTATAAATATGAACTGTACACCAACACAGTCATCCTGCCACGAATTCTCCATAAATCCCTTGTAAAGGAAATATAGATCCTCCCAGTTATAAACAGCAGTGACTGTGGTGTGAGTTCAGGCTATATAAGAGTACATCTTCTAGGATACCTGTAAGGAGACTTGACTGATCCAAAATAAATCTCGCCCTGACACCATGATGGCTCCTGAGAGCTCCCATCATAAAGCCGGGCTCTGGTTTTTGGCCTTCATCCTCATATTGAATCTGCAGGGAACAGGTCAGGAAATCAAAATGTTCTACAACAAACCATAGTTTACTTACCGAGGGTGCGTATATTTTTGCAATAACTGCTCTAATGTTTAGACAATTAAAAATGAAGTAACTTTGCAAATAGTTTTCCTTAAAAAGATTCTACCGCTTTGTGTGTATAGTTCCTATGTGTGTTTCCATGGTTACAGACTACAAACAAAACTCTTTGTAGTCAGATCCTACCGCCATATATTACTCCACTCATTCTGCCCCCTCTTCTTGCTAACATACAGACAATGGAAGAGGGGCACATGAAAAAGAATAACACATAACATCAGGATCTGTTTACACAGAGTATATTTGCAATCTGTATCACTGGAGATACATAGGTTTGCATAGAATCTGTATACACAAAACGGTAGGATATTTATAATGAAGATTATTTACAAAGTTCCATTTTGTTTATATTTTGAATGCATTTGGAGCAATACAAATGAATGGTTGCACAAGTATACACATCCTTTAAGAATGGAAATTGAATATTTTATATTATATTGCTTTTGCTTTCTGAGAGCTTTAAACAGTTAAACATTTATAACTCAGTCTCCACAGCATCATGAAGATCGGCATGAATTGCGGTAAAATTGTGGACGCAACAAGACTTCGTTTGTGTGATTTAGGAGGAAAAAACGGCATGCGACTTTGTCAGTGCTGCAAAAATTCCAGTTGAAGATATACTGTATGTTCTACACGTATTATTTCGGTGTCAGTGAGGGACATATTTCAGTCACATCAATCCAAAAGTCATTTTTAACGCCACTGCAACATTTCCATCTACGCCAGTAACGTTGCGATAGTCACAATGTCGCTCTTAACTTTTCTACCCATAGAGTAGTATTCAAGTTTTATTGTTTTATTTTATGTTGTTGTTTTTGAAAATTGTGTCAATGAATGCAATAATTATAGATAAACTAACAAGGTGGACATGTGGGAGCTTAAAGGGTAACAAAACATTCGTCAAACTTCTGACATGTCATAGTGACATGTCAGAAGTTTTGATTGGTGGGGGTCCGAGAACTGAGACCCCCACCAATCGCTAAAACAAAGCGGCAGAAGCCCTCGTGTGAGATCTCAGCCGCTTTGTTTCTGTTCGGCTTTTTCTGGAAAGTCGATGTATCAGAGTACAGGCTCATAGACTTTCTATTGAGTCCTTACTCCGATACATTGGTTTCCAGAAAAAGCCGAACAGAAACGAAGCGGCTGAGATCTCACACGAGCACTTCTGCCGCTTTGTTTTAGCGATTGGTGGGGGTCTCGGTACTCGGACCCTCACCAATCAAAACTTCTGACATGTCACTATGACATGTCAGAAGTTTGTCAAATGTTCAGTTACACTTTAATATATTATTCTATCAGATAGCGATAATATATTTATTGTATATTTCCCCCACAGATGCTCAAACAAACACAGGTATGTATATATGTATATATATATATATATATATACACAGGGTGGGCCATTTATATGGATACACCTAAATAAAATGGGAATGGTTGGTGATATTAACTTCCTGTTTGTGGCACATTAGTATATGGGAGGGGGGAAACTTTTCAAGCTGGGTGTTGACCATGGACGTTATATATACACTATTATTGCCAAAATGATTGTATGACAGAAGAACATGATATTAAAGATGGTCACATGGAGAATAATGAATAGTCTGGGGGAATTCCTCATATTTCCAGGTATTTGATGTCATCAGAACACAAGCCCAAATTATCCAAGGCGAAATGTAATCATTATATGTAATATGTCAGAGAAGATTCCTCCGCTTTGCTCCTGGGGGAGAAGAATACCTCCAGTAGAGATGAAATACATGGACATTATGGATGTTGTACAGATACTTAATATAGGAACCTATTGAAATCTATGGGCCCCAGCTACACCGCCATGTGCCTCTGATGTCATATGGAATCTGTGAGAAGACAAATTATGTCGTGTCCCATCACATTGCGTATTACGAAGATGTTCTCCATAAGGAGCATTGCTATAGGGGAGAATATCTCCATGTTAAATCAGAGGGATAAAGAGGTACGGTATGTACCTGTAGATGTCTATGGACACTGTATTACAGATACGTGTAACACGGACCCATTATACAGCCGTCTTCATGAGTCCTAAGGCTGGTGGTGCGTATTCATAGGTGCCATCTCCTCTAGTAGGTCCCGGACGAACAGCCTTTAGCATGGTACAGAGTTTCCCTACCTTTTCGGACTCAAGGCACCCATGGAAATTTTTTTTTCCATAGGATGCCCCTACCAAATATTGTTTAGAGAAAGACAGAAAACAGTTAAAAACAAGTACTACACGCTTAGGGTATGTTCACACAGTGTTTTTTTGAAAGACAGATTTTTAATTGACAGCGTTATTTGCGGGGGGGGTTTTTTTTTTTGCGTTTTTTTTAAGCTGTTGAAGCTAACGCAAAAGACGCAGGCAATAAACCTCCAAACGAGCGCCGCATGTATTTTCTGCCTCCTATTAATTTCAATTGGAGGTCAGAGGTGGAAACCACTAGAAGATCATCAGCCCACCACTCACAGATGCCCCCGTAGATAGTGCCACACAACCCCCTTGTAGATAGTGCCACACAACCCCCTTGTAGGTAGTGCCACATAGCCCCATTGTAGGTAGTGCCATATAGACCCCTTGTAGGTAGCACCCCCCACCTTCGTAGATGGCACCCCCACCCCCTTCCTGTACATAGCGCCACTGTAGCTCCATAAAAGAGCGGCATCTCCCTGTGACCGGCGATTCCGCTCCTGGATGGAGCGCTTGATGTCTCTGTCCATATATGGACAGTAACATCAGGGGCAACTCCTGAAGCGGAATGACCGGGCATTCCACACCAGGAGAATCCCTTGATGTCTTTGTCCATTTACGGACAGTAAGGTCAGGGGCTTCTCCTGGAGCCATACAGTCAAGGACAGAAGGGCCTGATGTCTGTTTTCCCCTCCACCCTATACCATGACCCAATTCTCCACCCTCCTGCAAGGGGGATGGGTCCAACCAGGGCTTGGCCCCTCTCTCCACGGGCTCCATAGCAGCCGCTTGGTCTGCCCCCATTGGATAATAATACACACCAACAGAAATGCAATTAGAGTATTGATAATGTTATTGTATTTAATATTTAAACATATAAGACATTGATTCATGTGGATAATATATAACATTCATAATATATTCAAACATCAGGAAAATACTAAATTTATTACAAAACTATAATAGCAATTTAATAAAATAAGACATCCTTGAACTTTCAACCACAATGGAATGTGTAGTGGAAAAAATAAGACTGACCTTGAACATTGGGGCTAGTGATAACTTATCTTGTCTGTCACTGATTGGATGCCCTTATGTAGCAGAGCTGAACTGGTCGTTGGGTGGGGGGGGGGGGGAGGTGTGATAATGTTATGTGTTATTATATCTCTGTAGATTTACTTGCAGTCCTATAGACACTCATCAGTACCACTTCATGATGTCAAGGGACATTGGGCCAAATGACAAGCTTAGCTCTGCTGCATTTACAGATTGTATATCTGTTTACTAAAAACAAAGACTTGTACAGAGTTTATAGCACTGGGCTCTTGAAGGGCCTACATCTTGGATCTAAAAATGATAACACAGTATAGAAATGTTCAGTTTATTTAAAGTGAATCTGTCACCATCTTTAGTCTCTGCTTAAAGGGGGACTCCAGCCAAAAAGGATTTAGATGCTATAGATACATGTGAGATTATATCAATGGAGTTTGTGAGCTCAAATTAGCACCAATATCCAAAATGAAGGTGCTGCAGTGCTGTATAGTGACCACACAACTCTTTGGTACTGCTAAGACATTTCAGGTACTGGTACTATATTTAGAAAGTTAAGAGGCCTAAGGGGTTTGCTTACTTTACAGTTTTAGAAATCGGCGTTGGTCTGAGCTTATAAACTTTACCAATTTGATCTTCTGCCTTCAATGTTGAGTGGTTTTCCCCTTTAAATTTCTGATCAAGAAGGTGGAGCACTCGGAGGGATCACTTTTTCGGAGAATCAGCAACCAACAGTATACTAAAGATTCTGCTCATTTGCAAAAGGAGAGACACTCTCTTCCAGTGATACTCCTACTTGACCAAAAAGGAGGAGCTGCATTGGGAAGAGTTGAGTTTGGTGA
>NC_134694.1:111947691-112112691 GCF_050947455.1 Rhinoderma darwinii | reverse complement strand
TGTAATAATATTCAGGAACATTGGCCACATATCTGATGTAAAGATGTCCTGAAGGTTCTGTGCAGGGGCTTTTATGTTGGGGTGTGTTGGAGTTGTGACAACCCATGTGTGTCATTGCTCACAGTTGACACCCTATGATACTTGTGTATCAATTGTTTTTTCCTCTAAATATTTATATGATTCCATCTAGAAGTTTAGACAATCACTGTGCTGGGTGCTGTGACACATGACATAAATATGCACTTTCATCCAAATAAATGTGCACTGAGCTAGACAAATGACGTCCTGCTCTGATGCAGTTGTCTTAGGTATGTCGAAAACATATGGGAGATAGGGTGTGTATATTGTTGTCACTAACGTAAGACAAACTGGAGGTAGACAAATCTACAAATAGCAGCAGATTAATGATTATGTAAAACAACAAGACTCTTATTTCTTATTATTTTCTCCTTTTAGAAACATCTTAGGGTAAGCCAAATGGTCTGTGGTGGCTTGACCACTGGGACCATCCCGAAGGTCTCTTCAGCTTTCCTTTGACACATGGTCCCTCCAGATCAAGTGATATGTAGACAATGGCAACATAGCCCTATTCAGGTGTCTAGGACTGTTTTGCAGTTCCTACATTGAGCCTGACCGAAAGTGGCGGTGTACCAAGGAAGCAACCTATAGAGTTCTGGGTCCTTTATTGTAGATATTGGTGGTGAGTGGTTTCATCGGATGAACCCACATTTATTATACATTGATTATCTTCTCGGTACATCATCAATGTCTGGGGTGGCGAAACCTTTTTATTACAATTATTAGAAGCAAAGTGGATCAGCGGTTAGTAATATTGCAAGGAGCTTGCACATACTAAATTAAGTTTTCTCCAAATTTCCGGGTTTCCTTGCAAACCATATGAGTAGAGTTTTTCCAGTATGTCCTATCTCGGATTCAATCTTTTTTTTATGTGTTCTTATTTTCTAATATCAATGCTTTTTTCTGACCATTATCTTCCTCTTCCAAGCATAGCTGTCTATTTCAACAAGTCAGGTATATCCAAAATTAATCATATGGTTTTCATAGTAGAGTACAGCAGTGGTTTATCAATTGGCAAAACCGACCTATAAATGTTATAGGGCCCAGTAGCTAAGAGGAGGAAGGCTCCACTGTTAAAAAAAGAAAACCCTCAGAAATGAGGCGACGTTAGTATCAGCATTGAGGAACAAAGGAGAGGAAGAGGAGGAGACTAGAGAGTTGCCCTATCCCAGTGGTGAATGAATGGAGAGGTTCCCACGCGGCTCTCTTTATTCTGCTCTATTGGATATGCCATAATTGTCGAAGATGGGAATAGCCCTTTAAAGAAGATCTATTAGCTCTGCTGACAGGTTTAGGTAAATACTTGGTTTTCCTATAAAATAACTATTCTGGAGCACCTTTTCTTAGAACTCTACATTGTACCATTCCTCTGTTATTCCTCCTACAAATTTATGAATTAATTGAAAACTGGGTGTTAACAGTTGGGGCGGGTCCCTACACAGACTGACATTGTCCAATCAGTGTTGAGAGAGTGAGACTATCTAGGGACACGCCTCTTTAGGGGAATGGTAACACCCAGTTCTATGAGAAATAACAGAGGAACGGCACAACTCCATGAAAAGATGCTCTAGAATTGTGTTTTTTGGGGAATATATTTACTAAAGTATTTACTAAAACAGACATGTCAGGAGAGGTGACAGGACCTCTTGTCATTGAGTAGATGATTTTATATCCTGCATAAACAATGTGAAACAATGTGAACAGCCAATGTTCCCAATTTTTGGCCCATGCAAATGGGCTTTAGTGCCGGCCTGATCAAAAATACATTTATTATCAATAGATTAAAGATTGGAAGTATTACCCACAGGGAACAACAAGTGCTTCCATCCAATCACATCAACAGGCAGCTCCTAATAACTGCCCCCGCTCAAGCACTGTCTCTTGATCCTATTCTCATTACATCCCTGTCACGAGGCGGGGTGTGGACCCACTGGGCCGTACCACGTAGCGGGATGGCAGCTGGCCAAACAGGTATGTTACAAGGTTTATAGTCCAGAAAAGGGTACCTGAGGCAATGTAGACAGCAGCAAGGCAGGCTCGACTGGGACCAGGCGGCAGGTAGACGTCAGGTATGGAGCAGCAGAACAGGCGTGGAGATGAAGCACAACACGACAACAGCTCAGCACGGCAGTAGACCAGGATGGTTCAGATAGCACAGAAAACAGGATACAGGTACGGGGAACACTGGAAAGCTGGAAGACACTTAGGAGACCTTTCGCAAGACAGACTAAGGCAAAGAAGTAGAGGGCTGATAGTCCAGGGTACTCACGGGTCAAAGTTCATCACAAGTTCCGGTGTGCGCGCTGCCCCTTTAAGAGCAGGCATGAGCGTGCGCGCGCACCCTATGCGATCCGGCTGAGGTGAGTGGACGCGAGCGCTGGCATCTCCTGAGGAGGAGGCTGGGGCCAGTGCTGCTGTTGTCAGGGTGAGGTTGGAGCTGACGGCCTGCAGCCACGGGCATTACAATCCCTATGGCAACTGGCACGACCTCATGGTTTAATGGTTAGCGGGTTATTTTAACTCACCTACAGCAGCTCAGGCTTCAGTATATAATCTTGCCCCCCACCTATGTAATCATGACCTGGGAATATCCTGCAGAACAGTTCTGACTTTCTTGCAGGAGTTTCCAATTGAAAACCGGGTCTTCCTCAGACTCAATAACACATTTGGCTAGAAAAATCCAATACCGGGATGTTTTATTTATACACATTTATACAATGAAGTCTGACAATAGAAGTTGTCTACTATGGAGAAACCAATCATATTTAGGGCCCACCGGCAAGAATCTGATTGGTGATTTTTCTCAAAGCTTCTCCCTTTTTCACTCTTGCACCACCAGAAAAAGTCATCCATTGTAATCAATGTTCATCAATGGTCATTATATGCAGCTCCGACCTTACGTTCATCAATGCCCAGTTCAGTACCTGCTATTTACACCCCCACTTACGTTGTGCCATATAGTGCCCAAATCATACCACCATACAGTGTCCAAATAACATTGTCGTTAGGCACCGAAATAACACTGTCTAATCAATAAACTAGGAAACGTAGCAGGTAACACACCCCAATGGTCGACCCTGATTACAGGGCCATGTGTTCTGTAGAATGCTACAGATGTAGCCATCTTTATCTTGACTTTTAACGCATTGAATACACAGTGGCAGAAAACGTTAACTTGACTTTTTCAAAGGTTTTTGTTGTGTGATATCACGCTGCAGCAAGTTATCAGACTCAAGATGAACTTGGCTACATCTGTACATGGGACACATGCCGCTCATTATATCCACGGACTAGAGAACAGTACAAGCTGCTTCCTCAGGTACAAGTTGACTTGTTGCTGTGATACAAATATCTATGTAAAGCTGAGGTGCATGGACATTGTAGTCATGTAACAGGTCACATAAAATGCTGATGTAATTGATTCATATGGATATTCCATCGCTGACTGTCTATAACCAGGTCCAGATAACAGATTGTATCTACTTGGTATTTGTGTCTGATATTTTCATATAAATATGTCATATATGAGTCATGGTGAATTCTGGAGCGCCTGCTGAGTTGTAGCTTGTCCTGATTCCATGTGGGGTTGATACACAAATTTACTGTGTGTACTATTTGTGAGATATGTCCCTTCTTCAATAATAATATGAATTATAATAATAATAATTGTTATTATATATATATATCATATTTTTATTCATAACTGTGCTTCAATTAATATATGAACACCTAAGAAATAATATACCACAATCTATGAGGTTTGACAAAAAGGTTTATACACATCTACATCGCCTCCTGCTGGTCACCAGTTTAACTGGATTGTGTCGGGTATAAGATCTCAGCTCCATTGAAGTAAATAGGACTGATCTACAATACTACACACAACCTGTGATGATAGATAGATAGATAGATAGATAGATAGATAGATAGATAGATAGATAGATAGATAGATAGATAGATAGATAGATAGATAGATAGATAGATAGATAGATAGATAGATAGATAGATAGATAGATAGATAGATAGGATAGATAGATAGATATGAGATAGATAGATAGATATGAGATAGATAGATAGATAGATAGATAGATAGATAGATAGATAGATAGATAGATAGATAGATAGATAGATAGATAGATAGATAGATAGATAGATAGATAGATAGATAGATAGATAGATAGATAGATAGACATGAGATAGATAGATAGATAGATAGATAGATAGATAGATAGATAGATAGATAGATAGATAGATAGATAGATAGATAGATAGATAGATAGATAGATAGATAGATAGATAGATAGATCTAGTAGTCTAAAAATTAATAACCGAATTAAATTAATGACAAACACTTATTTTATTCTTTTGGATGTGGGGTTGATCCGTGGTTCGGCCACAGCTTTATTTTACATTAAATGTTTAGTATTTTTTCTTACAAAAGAACTTTAATAAACTCTTATGACCTTAAACCAGAGGTCAATGAACCTGAGTGGCTGCCTATCCCTAACGGCACGTAGGTAAATACTCCAACACCCGTCAGCAGTGACATAAACAAAACCATCATACAAAAAGAAATTGAGAATACAAAATCACTGAATACACCCAGGGCCGCCATCAGGAATTTCAGGGCCCCCTACAGCTACATTTTCTGGGCCCCCCTACCGTGGCACCGCCTGTTAACGGTACTCCGTCCAGTACTATATCATGGTACCCAGGGCCGCCATCAGGGGGGGTATTAGGGGTACTGATGTGAGAGGCCCAGCCAAACCTAATTGAAAGGGGGGCCCGGCAAACTGCCGCGACTTGCCTTTGGTAGAAAAAAAACAGGCCCCTGCAATGGGGCCCGTTTTTTTCACCAAAAGAATGTCATGAGCTGCGGGCCCCCCTTTCAATTAGGTTTGGCCGGGCCTCTCACATCAGTACCCCTAATACCCCCCCTGATGGCGGCCCTGGGTAGCATGGGGGCCGTCAAACACCGCCGCCCGTGCGACCGATCACGCGCATCCGCAAACTCCCGCGCATGCGCACCGGCGACCGCCTGGAACCGCGCACCGAATTTTGAGGCAGATTTTGACCTGCCCACACTATCTTGCCGCGTTTTTTTGCTGCGTTTTTTGCCCGCGGCGATTGAGGACAGCAGACAGAAAACGCAGCGAAAAATGCATTTTCTGCCTCCCATTGATTTAGATGGGAGGTCAGAGGCGGAACCGCGGCAAGAAAGGACGTGCTGCTTTTTCTTTTTTCCGCGACTGGCTCCCATTGATTTCAGATTAAATCAATGGAAGGCGGTTTTGGAAGTTCTTTGGTGCTGATTCTGACGCAGTGTCCGAGTCAATATCAAGGCCCAAAAACTCTGTGAACTGGGCCTTATTGTTAGGGCTTATTCAGACGAACGTGTAATACGTCCGTGCAACGTGCATGATTTTCACGCGCCTCGCACGGACCTATGTTACTCTATGGGGTCGTGCAGACTGTCAGTGATTTTCACGCAGCGCGAGTCCGCTGCGTAAAACTCACGACATGTCCGATATTTGTGCATTGTTCGAGCATCACGCACCCATTGAAGTCAATGGGTGCGTGAAAATCACGCCCAGCACTTCCGCAGCCGTATAAACTATGAATGAAAACAGAAAAGCACCACGTGCTACAAACAGAGTGTCATAATGATGGCGGCTGCGGGAAAATCACTCAGCCGCGCATCATACGCTGCTGCCACACGGAGCTGTTATGGACCTTTTGCAAGCGCAAAACGCCATGTTTTTGCGCACACAAAAAGCACACGCTTGTGTAAATCCGGCCTTAGGGTAGGAACACACTAGGCATGAACGCTGCGGATTTTATGCAACACATTTTATTGTGGAAAAGCCGCAGCGTATCACAGTCGCAGCCGAGGGGGTCAGATATGAACAAATCTCATCCACACGCTGCAAAAATAATGGACCTGCAGTGTGGCTTTTTGGCTTTTTAAGTCGCATGTCAATGTATTCTGTGGAAAAAAAAAAGGCACTTTTTTAAATTTATAAAAAAGTTTAGACTTGCCCCGGCCGTAGTCCTGGTGACGCGATCCTCTATTCTTAGCGCAGCCCCGCCTCCTGTCATGACGTTTCATCCCATGTGACTGCTGCAGCGGTCACATGGTCTACAGCGTCATCCCAGGAGGCGGGGCTACGTTCAGAAGAGAGAGATGCGTCACTTAAACTACGGCCGGGGTAAGTCTAAACTTTTTTTTCCCTGCAGGATTCCCGCAGCGGACACGCCTCACCAAACCTGCGCCACTATTTGGTGCGGTTTTGCTGGCGGAATTCCCTGCGGCTACCGGGGCGGATAAGCTGTGTAGTTTTACTCAGCATATCCGCCTAGTGTGTCCCTTATGATGTCGCTCCTGGAGCTGCTGCCGCTCTCTAAATAGCCAGTTGGTCCAGTAGAATTTGGAATTATTTTTTTTTGTGAACCAGCTTAAAAAAATAGGTTTCTGTCGGGTGAACCCCGCAACGGAAAGTGAAAGTGACAGCACAGCTTCCGTTTCCATCACCATTAGCGCAGTCGACTGCGCTATTGATTCCGTCCGAAAACCAGCCGGAATGGTGACGAACGGAAACCATTAGCGATGTTTCCGTCACCATTGAGATCAATGGTGACTGAAACGGAAGCTGTGCTGTCACTTTCACTTTCCGTTGCGGGGTTCACCCGACAGAAACCTCAGACGGAACCCCGGAGCGGTGGTTCGTCACCATTCCGGCTGGTTTTCGGACGGAATCAATAGCGCAGTCGACTGCGCTAATGGTGATGGAAACGGAAGCTGTGCTATCACTTTCACTTTCCGTTGCGGGGTTCACCCGACGGAAACCTCAGACGGAACCCCGGAATGGAAGCGAACGGTGATGTGAACAGGCCCTAACACAAAAGTTTTGTATTTTTTTAAGCTGGTTCACAAAAAAAAATAATTCCAAATTCTACTGGACCAACTGCCTATTTAGAGACCGGCAGGAGCTCCAGGAGCGACATCATAAGGGACACACTAGGCGGATATGCTGAGTAAAACTCCACAGCTTATCCGCCCAGGTAGCCGCAGGGAATTCTGCCCGCAAAACCGCACCAAATAGTGGCGCAGGTTTGGTGAGGCGTGTCCGCTGCGGGAATCCTGCAGGGAAAAAAAAGTTTAGACTTGCCCCGGCCGTAGTCCTGGTGACGCATCTCTCTCTTCTGAACGTAGCCCCGCCTCCTGGGATGACGCTGTAGACCATGTGACCGCTACAGCAGTCACATGGGATGAAACGTCATGACAGGAGGCCGGGCTGCGCTAAGAATAGAGGATCGCGTCACCAGGACTACGGCCGGGGCAAGTCTAAACTTTATCAATTTAAAAAAGTACCTTTTTTTTCTTCTCTTGTGATTTTTGCGGCAGAACCGCAGCATTTCCGCATCAGAGGAGCGGCGATTCCACAGAATA
Organism: Rhinoderma darwinii; assembly: GCF_050947455.1. NCBI lineage: Eukaryota > Metazoa > Chordata > Amphibia > Anura > Rhinodermatidae > Rhinoderma > Rhinoderma darwinii. Next base: position 112,105,163 of record NC_134694.1, on the reverse strand, counting down.
CATTGACACGCTGCGGCTTAAAAAGCCAAAAAGCCGCACTGCAGGTCCATTATTTTTGCAGCGTGTGGATGAGATTTGTTCATATCTCACCCACTCTGCTGCGACTGTGATACGCTGCGGATTCTCCACAATAAAATGTGTTGCATAAAATCCGCAGTGTTCATGCCTAGTGTGTTCCTACCCTAAGGCCGGATTCACACAAGCGTGTGCTTTTTGCACGCGCAAAAAACGTGGCGTTTTGCGCATGCAAAAGGTCCATAACAGCTCCGTGTGTCAGCAGCGTATGATGCGCGGCTGAGTGATTTTCGCGCAGCCGCCATCATTATGACACTCTGTTTGTATGTTTGTAGCACGCGGTGCTTTTCTGTTTTCATTCATAGTTTATACGGCTGCGGAAGTGCTGGGCGTGATTTTCACGCACCCATTGACTTCAATGGGTGTGTGATGCGCGAACAATGCACCAATATAGGACATGTCGTGAGTTTTACGCAGCGGACACACGGACACACGCTGCGTGAAAATCACTGACAGTCTGCACGGCCCCATAGAGTAACATAGGTCCGTGCGAGGCGCGTGAAAATCACTGACAGTCTGCACGGCCCCATAGAGTAACATAGGTCCGTGCGAGGCGCGTGAAAATCACGCACGTTGCACGGATGTATTACACGTTCGTCTGAATAAGCCCTAAAAATAAGGCCCAGTTCACACAGTTTTTGGGCCTTGATATTGACTCGGACACGGCGTCAGAATCAGCACCAAAAAACTTCCAAAACCGCCTCCCATTGATTTAATCTGAAATCAATGGGAGCCAGTTGCAGAAAAAAGAAAAAGCAGCACGTCCTTTCTTGCCGCGGTTCCGCCTCTGACCTCCCATCTAAATCAATGGGAGGCAGAAAATGCATTTTTCGCTGCGTTTTTTGTCTGCTGTCCTCAATCGCCGCGAGCAAAAAACGCAGCAAAAAAACGCGGCAAGATAGTGTGGGCAGGTCAAAATCTGCCTCAAAATTCTTTAAGGAATTTTGAGGCAGATTTTTTTTTGCCTGCAAAATACTGTGTGAACAGGGCCATACATAAACAGCACTTTGAGATAATTTACTCACTGTGTCAGAAGAGCTGCTCCCACTCCAGTCCTTTTCCGGCGATGTCTTCCAGGGGAGGTCTTCGGTCCAGACGTCCAGGCTCCAGGTAAGTTTTGTCCATGTGTGTCCGCGGCTGCGCGCGCTTCGTTCGCGGGTGCGCGCGCGGCCGCTCGCTTCGTTCGCGGGTGCGCGCGCGCGGTCGATCGCGGGTGCGCGCGGGGGCGGTCTCCAGTGCGGGCGTTCGTGGATGCGCGCTCGCGAGTGCGCACGCGCGGGAATTTCCTTGTGCGCGCGATCGGGTGCGCGCGCGGGCGGACCATTTGACGGCCCCCCATGACGAGGGGAGGGGGCCCGCAGCAGCAGCAGCTCACGACATTCTTTTGGTGAAAAAAACGGGCCCCATTGCAGGGGCCCGTTTTTTCCTACCAAAAGAATGTCGAGGCAGTTGCCGGGCCCCCCTTTCAATTAGGTTTGGCCGGGCCCCTCACACCACTACCCCTAATACCCCCCTGATGGCGGCCCTGAATACACCACCGCACCAAGTGAATAACAAATGTTACCATCACCAAAGTTGCTCCATTTTTTGTAAAAAAATTGTTATCTTCGTGAAACCAACTAGAATTACGTGCCTCTTATTTTTATTTTTGTAATTTTTTATTTATTTTTATGTATACCATAAGAACTTTGTAACAATTGTTTTTTTTTGTATATATTTTTCCTTTTTTTTTTTTTTTTTTTTTTTTTTAACAGTCTGTATTTTTTTGTAATGAAACAAAATATACATCACCAGTAAGACCAGCACCAAAAAACAAGGCAGATGAAAAAAAAAAAGAAAAACACACCAAAACCATCACAACCACCGCCAAACCACCGTGAATCAAGGGAGGGAGGGAAAATGCCACAGCCAAAAGAGGCTGAAAGGGGGGGGTGGAAGAGCTTATATACCTCCCCCAATTACCATAACCACCCCCACCTACTCCTTATACGCCACTCATCTAAGGCTGGGTTCACACAGAGTTTTTTGCAGGAGGAAAATCTGCCTCAAAATTCCGTTTGGAATTTTGAGGCAGATTTTGCTCTGCCTGCACGCCGATTTTCGCAGCGTTTTCCGTGGTGTTTTTCACCCGCGGCCATTGAGCGCCACGGCATAGAACGCCGAAAAAATACGCTTTCTCTGTCTCCCATTGATGTCAATGGGAGGTCAGAGGCATAAATGCCCGAAGATAGGGCATGTCCCTTGTTTTTCCCCCGAGCCGGTTTTTCCGCACGCGGAAAAAAACCGCCTCCGCCTCCCATTGAAATCAATGGTAGACAATTTCGGCTGTTTTTTGGTGCTTTTTCTGACGCGTGTTCCGTGTCAAAAAACTTGTCAAAAAACTCTGTGTGAACACAGCCTAAGGCCCTTTTCACACAGAGTTTTTTGACGAGTTTTTTGACGCAGAAACCGCGCCGCAAAACTCATCAAAAGCCGCCTGAAAATGCCTCCCATTGATTTCAATGGGAGTTGGACGACCTTAAACCAGAGGTCAATGAACCTGAATGACTGCCTATCCCTAACGGCACGTAGGTAAATACTCCAACACCCGCCATAAGGTGACCCTGTAACCCCTTAACTACACCGACCCCCAACAAGTACAATGCCTGCTCATTATACTGTATGGTGGCAGCTAGAAGGACATTATACTGTATGGGGGAGCAGTGGGGGCATTATAGTGTATGGTGGCTGCTAAGGGGGCATTATAGTGTATGTATGGTACCTTTGGGGGCATTATAGTATAAGGTGGTAGATATGAGGGCATTATACTGTATGGGGGAATCTATAGGGGCATTATACTGTGTGCGGCAGCTGTGGGGGCATTATACAGTATGGGGGCAGCTTTAAGGGCATTATACTGTGTGGGCTGAAGCAGGTGTGTATGGGCGGGGATTGGGCGGGATTATCTATCTATCTATCTATCTATCTCATATCTATCTCATATCATATGCGATAGATATGAGATAGATAGATAGATAGATAGATAGATAGATAGATAGATAGATAGATAGATAGATAGATAGATAGATAGATAGATAGATAGATAGATAGATAGACAGACAGGTAGATAGATAGATAGACAGACAGACAGGTAGATAGATAGATAGATAGATAGATAGATAGATAGATAGATAGATAGATAGATAGATAGATAGATAGATAGATAGATAGATAGATAGATAGATAGATAGATAGATAAGAAAACTCCTAAATCTGGCAGCACAGGCAGGGTGTGGCTGCAAGCTCTGGGGAATCGACCAACATCCTATATAGGTAGAGACAAAAAATGTAGGCAGCACTCCGTAGAATTTAGTGGAAAAATTGGGGTACTTTATTACTCTTAGTGCAACGTTTCAGCTCCTTCCGCTGGAGCCTTTCTCAAGCTTGATAGATAGATAAATATGAGATAGAAAAATAGATAGACGGACCAATCCACAAGTGTTGCAAAACTTTTGTTTTTATTTCTCTAACCTCTTTCTATTTTAGCCATTCATCAGTATGAGGAAACATTGGACAGAATTGCATAAAGAGAGAGTTGAAGTCCAAAAAAAACAGTCATGACGCAGGTCCTATGAGCCAGTGCACACAGAACCTGGATTAGGGAAGTAAAAATGATCTAAAAATAATTCATCACCTTTCAATATGTGAAAACTGAGTCAGCAGAATACCCGAAGTATGTCAGACGTGTCACCGCTCCCCTCAAACCATCCCAACCTCAGCCAACAAAGGATAAAGTGGGGTTAAAAACGTAACTGAGCCTTCCTATCATGGAATGAGAGTGGGTTTCACGTCACAAGGATGGGGCTTCATTTTGATTTTGGGGACCACCTCTCCTTTATGGGCATAGCTGATGGGTGATGTTTGTACTGGGATGAGTAGAAACAAAAACAATACAAAAACATAAATGAAACAGGATTTGTTTTTCTAAGGTACTAAGTTCTCTTTGAGCTTTCGGAAGTAAACCTGTAAAACCACAAGTTACATGGCAGAACTAGAGGATGTCTTATAAAGACCACCCCTGTCCATATGTCCGTATTACATATGGATGTGATGGAGGCGGTGACCTGCTCGGAGTCCCCCTTAGAGTCTCCTCTTCCACTCCGGGGGACCTGGACTGTCCATGTATTACATGGTTGGCTTTTCTTTACAATGGCCAGCATGTAATACTACTTTTGGAGATGTATGGCTTGATGATACTTCCCCCCCAGGTCAACTGCTGGCCAAGGAGGCTATGTACTATATATGTACTATGGACTACAGTATATATGTATTCTATATGAAGTGGATATATTGCAACCAAGCCAAACAAAAGAAAAACAATCAATCTTGACACTGAAGACATGAAAAATAACTCTACAGAAGCTTCGACCCGATTCTTTCCGCACAGCAGTTCATGCCTCTATAAATGGTTTACCTCCTGAGTTGCCTGGAAAAATAGTTGTGTTTGGACTCTCTCCTGTTACGTATAATATAGCGCCTCGGGCAGTTTGTGTGTCAGTAGCCATCATTCCTCTGGCTTCACTCCAAGTCTGAGTCACGTTAATCCTAGACTGTCCTAGCTTACTTGTAACGCTTGTAGGAAAGATTATTTCGCTCTTGTAATTATTTAACAACAATGCAGGGGTCCAAAAAGAAGCAAGACCCCCCAAAAAAATGCCTTTTTTTAAGGGTGCTGAGCTAAATCATCTAAATCTATGACTCTATAATGTCTCAGATAGGGCAAGCTAAAGCCCGCGCAGTAAATACTCTATGGCATGGGTTTTGGGGATCCCGACCGCCAGACGTTTATATACAGCCGGCATTCGGGAACCGGTTAAACAAGAGGAACACTCGAAAAAACCGACACTATTTCCGTAATTCATGGTCGGAAATCACACGGTTCAGCCACCACACACAGCAGTAGAACGGGGATTAGGGCGCCCCGTTCTAGAGATGGTGGGACCCGCATCTATCTGACATTTGTGACATATCCTGTGGAAATGTCATGAATGTCTCTCATCGAAAAAACCCTTTAATGATAATTACACATAATACACCCGCCCAAAAAATACATTCCCCCACGCCAATCATTGTCGTAACGCTAGCCCAGACTCAATTACCCTAAAATGGACATGTAATATATCTAAATTTATGGTAGACAATGATGATCACAAATAAAAGGTCTATTTTAGGGTAAAACCAAATTATTACCAGAAAAAATGAGCTTTAAAGCATATTTTGTTACTATTATTTTCAAATGTTAAGCCTAGAAATTCTGAAATAGCAAAAAAAGTCTATAAAAATGGTAAAAAAAAGAAACCTTGCAAAAATCACGTCGTTAGCCCAACAAATAAAAAAGTTCTAGTGGTTTAACTAATGCGTGCTAAAAATGGCTAAACGGTGTCTGGTCCTGAAGGCTCAAAATAACCCGATCCTGAACCGGTTAATATGGCTATTTCTATTTCTGGTGCTCCCGAGACTCCCAGCAATCAGCTATAATTTTCTGGGGAAACATTTACCATTCAGATTCTCTGTGGCACCACCACAGGAGAACTAAAGCATTACACATTGTCCATTAAAATAAGGCACCCTTTGTAACTCCTCTAAGCTCTGGAAAATAGATGAGGGTCCCAAACGGGAGACCACCCTCTTCTAACTCAGAATTCCCTAAAAGGGCAATTGAGAAATTTTCTTAACTAGACAACCCCTTGAAGTATTAGTTTTTGAACATTTGATATAACCACAAATGTAGTCATGTGTCATGTCATTGATCTTTACGTAATGGGATCTTTGAGGGTCTGAGATCATCATGTGAGATCAAATGTGAACCAAATCCCATATAGATGAATATTAGTGAGTCCCTTATAGGTGAATATTAGTGAGTGTTCCTCTTGTTTAATTTGGCTATATGGCTATTTATATTTCTGGTGAGCTGATTTAAGTGGTTTGGTAAAAAAAATATTGAACATTTTTGATACCACCCACCCACAATTGAGGGAGGTCAGCCACTTGTTGCTACAATTTAGAAACAATACTGTAATGGCAGATGAAATTCCGGGCTGACAATTGCTGGTGGACTGGCGGAGAGATGTAAGGGGGTGCTATGGGTAGAAGTTTTGGAGGGCAATGGGCCTCTTTACGGCTCTTGTACAGGGTCCCTTTGCTTTCTGTGCCTGTCCCTGGGTATTCTTCTATAGAGATGAATACGATGATGTGCTCTCTATATATAAACATATAATGACTACATTCTCTGCTTTAATTATCATAATTAAGATACAAAAAATTTGAGCCAGTGAGTTCCTAGAAAAAATTAATTACATTTATAAGATGGTGATTGACCTTATTAACACATAGTCTAATAGAGTCCTTGTTTATGGATTTAAAGATGAAAGTTTGTATTTATGTTTGAAAGAAAATATTTTCCAAGTCTGACAGAGCCGTGTGCATGGAGGCTGTATGGCGCCACACGGAGTCCCTATGGTTCTGAATTACGGACTCACAGGCACTCCATGTGCCACTGTATGGTACCTCTGTGTGGCGCCATATTCTCCTAGAGGCAATCCTTCTAGAGGAGAATACCTTCCTATTACAGAATTCGATGGCACATGCTACAATTGGACCTACAAATGCCTCTGTATGAAAATGGAGGCACACGGAGGACCCGTAGACACAGATACATATTATATGACCATGTAAATGAGCCCTAAATCCAAGCTCCAAACAAAACCTGGAAGTTCAGGAGTGACTGTTGTTAACCCCAATACCCCTACCAGCTAAGATTTGTTTAGCAGTGGCTTTCTACCGGAAAGCTTGGTGGTCTTCAGTGGTCACCTTGGTTTTTATTTTTTCTTGGTTAACAAAAAAAATATATAAAGAAATACATTTTGGCACCGTAACCCTATAGTCGCTATCTTGTTGGTCACCCTAGGGCGAGTACCCTCCATATTTGGAGCCCTGTGAGTTTTTTATGGGTAGGAGGTGGGAAACCATGACTTGAGTCACACCTGAATATTCGGATTTTGAGTGGAGTTTTTAAGTCATTGTGTCATAGCATGATACAGACTAATAACAATTACTTGACAGTTTTTTGTGAGGGGTGTACATTGATCGAGCTTGAAATGCAGGTCTGTCAATGGTCCGTAGTAATGGGTGTATTGTATCATATGTCAATGAGTAACTCTTCAAATGTAACAAGTAATTCGCGGCTACAGCTGCTTTTTCTCCCATTTATCTGCATTTGAAACATTTAAAAAATAATAGCGAAAATATAAGAAAAATTTTGAGAGTCCGGATAAAGTTTACAGAGAAGTCCTTTAATCATAAATAACAATGAAAGCTTCATTACATCATTGATTGTGAAAATAAAGCTATAAACGTGTGCGTATAAATATCAAATAGGAATCATCTGTAATAGAAAATAGAAGCCATCGAGTGATACAAATCCAAGTATTTACAATATGGTACATGTAATAAATAAAAACATGTCTAAGCATAGAAAATGATGCAATACGTGGTAATCCAAATAGGTGCAACATAAGCAATTTCAGGTATAAACACATAGAAACACGACGTTAAAGTAAATTACCATTTCCATTATTTCATGGGTTAAATCCAAAATTTTTTGGTTTCCAGTAGAAAATTTGTTCAAATTTGGGGGGTGAAAATTTGTTCAAATTTGGGGGGTGAAAATTTGTTCAAATTTGGGGGGTGACAATTTGTTCAAATTTGTGGGGTGAGTTTCTTTCAATATAAGAATAGGAAGTTGTGGTTCACCTTTGGATCTACTTTAAATAATATACTGGAGAATTCCAAAAATATTGACACCCTAATATAATATTATTTTCCAAATGGCCCCTTGCATAATGGACTGTGGAGAACATCCAAAGTTTCGTTTTTTTTTCTATGACTATTCACCAGTAGTCTACAGATAGCAATCTGGTAGTTTTTCAATGGACTACAGACCACACAGCAGAATTGTGAATGCAGCTCTGGATGAGAATGGTCTATAACAAAGATTCAAATCACAAAAGTAATTGTATTTTCCCATGATTTATAAGTTTGGTTACATAAATGAGGCAAAACTGAGAGCTATTTCAGGGATTTTAAGTAAAGTTTACTTCACTGGATGGAATAGGTCTGCACTGGGCACCTGTTTGGATTTTCAGGAGACATTGGTGAGTGAGTATGAACATGGATACCCTTTGCTTTTACCATTGAAGTGGTTTTAGTGAATGAGCTAAAAAATTATCGACAGGCTCTTAAAATGTAAGAGCAACTTTAGGAGCGTTTTTATTTTTAAAATCTTTAGCAAAATTCAGTGCAAGGGTGCTTTTTACCCTAAAGACAAGACAAAACAAAACAAAACACTTTACTGTGCAAAATTGAATAAATAAAATATAATATTCTCATTAAACGTCTAAAATAGCAGCATAAAGACGTTTATATGTCTATTTGGAATCAATTACATACAAAAAGTTTGCAAAAAGGAGTCTTTTATATTTTCAAGAAACAGCGCCACTCTTGTACCTGGGTTGTGTCTGGTATTGCAGTAAATGGTGCTAAGTTGCAATACCAGACTCCGCCTGGGTGGCGCTGTTTCTTGAAAAAAATAAAAAATAAAGAGGGCCTGAGTAAAATCCAATATTAAAATACTAGCTCTCACTCCCTTGTTAGAACTGCATTGAAGCTGCTCGTGTGGCTTGTTCTAAACAAATCGACAACAACTCCAACATGCCAAGACATGTGTCAGGAAATTTGTGAAGCCCAACCCTTTAAATGACATTCAATCTATTACTGATTAATCATTTTTAATGAAAACAAGTATGTAAGACATAGTCATATATAATCCATATCGAGAATGTGGTGAGATTCCACCAAACCACGGTCAGCATTAGTCGTATTGCTACATATTTCTATTTAATTAAACTCTGTTTTAGCGTTGTCATGATGGTGATCTTCACTAGGTATGAGATATTGGCACATGCCAAGCTTTCGTAAACATGTTAGAGATCAAGGGTAGAAGCGGGCCAAAACTAGTGAATATAAGGTTATGATTGGCAGGTCACAGCGACCTGTAGATTATCGGGTTGGAGAACTTGTTGAGGTTGGGTACCACCACCAATACCAGCCATCCGCTCGCTCCTCCCAACGGCAAGAAACGAAGTTGGGAATGCTAAATCTAGATCAGGATGGATATATCTTAAGAGGCTTTATAATGACTGGAAAAATTGCTGTATATCTAACTGTTCCACTTAATCTGTCCATGGTGGTCCTTCAGGTGGACCTTTTTTTGAGCAATGGTGGAAAGATTTTCCTTGTTGACTCCAAAGCAGGAGAACATCAGCCTGAAGCTTACCCCAAAGGAGTATAAAATGTACAATTTCTTTAAGCATGGTGCCACCAATGGTAATTTTGTTTTGACAGTTCACAATGTCCATCTTGAAGATTCCTACTTTCTAATGAGGGATCATGATTCCAAAAAGTGCCAAGTCCAATTTCGACCAATTAAATGGGGTTCCCTCCCCACTGTGGCCTTGAGCCGAGTTCACCGCTAATAGTTGGCCTTGGAATACGTTCTCTTTGAGCTCCACCTTCTGGGTCTTGCGTTGGTTCTGAACAATTCCCAAAACCATAGTGTGTGTTGTAGCATGGGTAGGTCTGGTTGCAGACTTGGGCTCTTCTTGGCATTCGTTTACAGGCTACAATCTGAACAATGAAGGAACATGCTTTAATGAGGTCGTAATATACGGTAGTTATTATTACTGGCATACAGATATGCTTAAAGGGGTATTTGGGTTTAATAATAGGTTGGTAAAATAATCACCTTACCAATTTTGCTGCATTCTTACACCGCCGATCCTCTCCAGTTCTGCTCCTCTCCTTTTAACCCGTCAGTGACCGCCTCATAGTGTTTTTACAACGGCCACTAACAGGCTTTATTCCGATGCAGTAGCCTTTTTACGGCGCTGCATCGGAATAAATAAACAGAACAGGGAGCCGGTAAATCTCCCTGCTCTCAGCTACCAGAGGCAGCTGAGGGCTGGGGGCATCACTGCTCGAACGGGTGAGATAGATATCAGTATCGATCTCACCCGCTTAACCCCTCAGATGCGGCGCTCAATAGCGAGCGCCGCATCTGAGTTGTTTTGGAGAGAGGGAGGGAGCTCCCCCTCAACCCACTGACACTCGGCGATAAGATCGCCGAGTGTCTGTGTTTCCGATGGCGGCCGGGGGCCTAATAAAGGCCCCCAGGTCTGCCTGTCATAAATGCCTGCTAGATCATGCCGGAGGCATGACCTAGCAGATGCCTGTCCGTTTTACACGGACAGGCATAATACACTGCAATACAGAAGTATTGCAGTGTATTATAAATGTGATCGGATAATCACATAGTGAAGTCCCCTAGTAGGACTAGTAAAAAAGTAAAAGAAAAGTTTAATAAAAAGTGAAAAAAAGTGACAAAAAATGGAAAACCCACTTTTTCCCCTTACAAACTGCTTTATTATTAACAAACAAAATAAAGTAAAAAAGTTACACATATTTGGTATTGCCGCGTCCACAACGACCCCAACTATAAACTTAATACATAATTTAACCCGCACGGTGAACGTCGTAAAAAATAAAATAAAAAAACATGCAAAAATTGCTGTTTTCTTTGAATCCAGCCTTAAAAAAAATGTGATAAAAAGTGATCAAAAAGTCGCATCTACGTCAAAATGGTACCAATAAAAACATTAACATACAACTTAATCGGCGAAAAAATAAAAGAGTTACGGCTCTTCAAATATGGTGACACAAAAACAAATAATTTTGGGAAAAAAAAGTGTTTTTCCTGTGTAAGGGCGGGTTCACACATGGCGGAATTTCACTTAAATTCCGCTGCGGACACTCCGCAGCGTTAATCCGCAGCGGAGCCGTTTCTCCATTGACTTTCACTTTAATTTAGCAGTGTTCGTTTACACGATGCGTACAATTCCGCTGCGGAGCATAGGCTGCGGAGCGGAATTTGGTGTCCGCAGCATGCTCTGTCTGTTGCGGAGCAGTGGCGGACTGGTTGCGGACTCATGGCGGAATTTCTCCATTGACTTCAATGGAGAGTCAAAATTCCGCAATGAAGTCCGCAGATCTTATGTGTGCTGCGGAGCGTATTGTTTTTACTACCATGACATTTCTTCATTCTGGCTGGACCTATGTATTTCTAGGTCTACAGCCAGACTGAGGAAGTCAATGGGGCTCCCGTAATGACGGGAGCGTTGCTAGGAGACGTCTGTAAATAGTCACTGTCCAGGGTGCTGAAAGAGTTACGCGATCGGCAGTAACTGTTTCTGCACCCGGGACAGTGACTACCGATCTCAATATACAGCAACCTGTAAAAAAATATAAGTTCATACTTACCGAGAACTCCCTGCGTCTGTCTCCAGTCCGGCCTCCCAGGATGACGTTTCAGTGTAAGTGACGGCTGCAGCCAATCACAGGCCAAGCACAGGCTGCAGCGGTCACATGGACTGGAGCGTCATCCAGGGAGGTCGGGCTGGATGCCGAAAGAGGGACGCGTCACCAAGACAACGGGCGGTAAGTATGAATTTCTTTGACTTTCACTAGGGAAAGTGCTGTCCCTTCTCTCTATCCTGCACTGAATAGGGAGAAGGGAAGCACTTTTCCTGCAGTCCGCAGCGGCCAGTCCGCATCAATTTTCTGCACATTTTGTGCAGATCCGCAGCCGTAATCCGCAACCCGGATTAGGTGCGGCATTGATGCGGACAGTTGCGGAGGAATTCCGCCATGTGTGGTCATGCCCTAAAAGTAATAAAACATACAAAATCTATATAAACTTGGTATCTTTGCAATTGCAACAACCCGCTGAATAAAGTTATGGTGTTATTTATACCGCACGGTAAACGGCGTAAATCTAACATGCAAAAAAGTGTGGCGAGTTTTTTTTCTATTCCCCCCCAAAAAAAAAGTTAATAAAAGTTAATCAATAGATTCTATGTACCCCAAAATGGTGCTATTAAAAGTTACAACTTGTCCCGCAAAAAAACAAAACCTTATACAGCTATGTCGACGCACAAATAAAAAAGTTACAGCTCTTAGAATGAGACGATGGAAAAACGTAAAAAAATGGCCTGGTCATTAAGGTCTAAAATAGGCTGGTCATTAAGGGGTTAAGGTAGTATACATGATGACGTAACATCCAACATCTCATGAGCAGCCACCATGTGCCCCAACATAATGACGTCATCCTGGATGATAGTTACATCACCATTGACCAAACATCACTGTGCTGGGTGGCACGTCGTTAATGCGGACCAGTTTAACATAACGGGGGACGGAACTGGTGGAGAGCAGCGGCACAGAGCGAAATTGATAAGGAAATTCTATTGCAAAGATAATTATTTTTAGATTTTTGGTCAATGGAGTCCTATATTGTTAACCTGGAAAAACACGGCAAACTATACAGGCTTTATGTAACTTACACAAACTCTGGCACAAGAAAACCTTTAGTAAAACATAAAATAATTCCTTATAATATATATCCCCATTATTATAGTCTTATGGAATTGCAGTGTATAAGAAATTGTACTTACCCCAAAAAGCAAACATACTAGCAGAATGAACGCCAGTATGATGGCCAATGAAATTAGGATGATGCCCAAAGGTCCCACTGTAATTAAGAATAATATATATAATGAATATGACTGTGCCAGTAATTAACATGCTTTAAAACAATGTTGTGTGTCATATAATTTTCTAAATACTGATGAAAAAGATAAGATTCAAGCTGTGCAGAAAAACCTAAAAAAATCAGGAATTTCTTTTATCTTAACTAAGATTTATTTATTTTTTTGCTTAAAGAGCGCCCCTTTTGTCTACAGGCTATGGCTGGTATTGCAGCTCGGTCCATTCAAGAGACTGTATACTAACCTTTTTTTAAAGCTGCAATTTTTTTTCATATATAGGCCTATCTTTCATTTTTTTTTCCTAACGGGGCTTTACTGTAACTATTTTATTATGATAGGGCTAAAATATTTTTTTTTTAAAAACTACACTTTTTAAAAGTTTTGCTCCTCTAATTTTAACTTTTATGAAGCGTCCTAAAATAGAATCTTAGGTTTATTTTGGTGTGTATTTTATGGCTTTTGAATTGGTAATTGGGTTGGGTCTACAGATAGCACTATATTCTGTACGGTATACCCCAAGAAAAAAACGAGTGCTGCCATAACTGCCCTGGTTAAGTGGTAAAATAGTCCTGATGATTTGACATTTGTCTTACTCAGAGGTGATTTTGGTCTTTTCGGACCCAGAAGATATGACTCAGGACTGGTATCATCATCATTCCATACTCTATACACAGTACTAACTAAGATCTCTGTGTAATGCTACTGGGAAGGCAGAAGCAATAATACAAAAACTTCTGTCGTTTCTTTGGGGAGTCATTCTCTTCTTCTATAGTCACTAACTGTTTTGAAGATGACCTGGAAAAATTAGAAGTGGAAAAACCTGTTTGAAGTTGTTGGGTGTCTTGAGCTAGTTTAGGCTCTGTTTACATTAGCATCATGGCTTCCATTTATAAATGGATACTTATGGATCTGATGGACCCCTTTGACTTATATTCGCGTCCATCAGGTTTCTGTCCAGGTTTTGGTATTTTTGACAGCAAGAATATCCCCGCAGACTCTGCTATTCCTGTTGTCCCAAATGCCGTAAATTCCATTGGTCCGAGGATTATCTACAATAGACAATCTTTTTTCATAAGACCTAATAGGATTTGTTTGATAGTAGTGTACACTTGGAATTCGTGCTATATTATCTAAAGAAAGAGCCATAGTCAGCACTGCTAGGAGCTCTGTTGGACTGTAGATGGTCTCCATGGACATCCACTGATTATAATGGATGTACATTTTATTAGTTTGTCAATACCTCACTGCTAAAAGATGAATTTGAGGTCTCTTGGTAGGGAAATTCCTACTTTAAGCCTCTGATAGGGGCCGTAAACATTTAAAGCGGAAGAAAACTGGACAACTAAAAAATGTTTGGCCCTATACTACAAAGGTTCCAATTTTTTATTTTATTTTTAATCTGAAAACTTGTCGGGGGGATACAAAGAGTATTAGCGATCATAAAATCTTGCCTGATTTGTAAATGAAAGTACTTACACTCTACATCTTCAGGTTGTATAGCAGCAATATTAACAAAGTATGTCGTACCTGTAGCAGGAGTAGTAGTAGTGGCGGTGGTAGCTGTAGTTGTAGGTGCAGTTGTAGTGGTGGCTGTAGTAGCTGTAGGTGCTGTGGTAGTTGTAGTCGTTGTAGGTGCAGTTGTAGTGGTGGCTGTAGTAGTTGTAGGTGCAGTAGTAGTGGTGGCTGTAGTAGTTGTAGGTGCAGTTGTAGTGGTGGCTGTAGTAGTTGTAGGTGCAGTAGTAGTGGTGGCTGTAGTAGTTGTAGGTGCAGTTGTAGTGGTGGCTGTATTAGGTGTAGGTGCAGTTGTAGTGGTGGCTGTATTAGTTGTAGGTGCAGTTGTAGTGGTGGTGGTGGTGGTAGTAGTTGTAGGTGCAGTTGTAGTGGTGGCTGTATTAGGTGTAGGTGCAGTTGTAGTGGTGGCTGTATTAGTTGTAGGTACAGTTGTAGTGGTGGCTGTATTAGGTGTAGGTACAGTTGTAGTGGTGGCTGTAGTAGCTGTAGGTGCTGTGGTAGTTGTAGTCGTTGTAGGTGCAGTTGTAGTGGTGGCTGTAGTAGTTGTAGGTGCAGTAGTAGTGGTGGCTGTAGTAGTTGTAGGTGCAGTTGTAGTGGTGGCTGTAGTAGTTGTAGGTGCAGTAGTAGTGGTGGCTGTAGTAGTTGTAGGTGCAGTTGTAGTGGTGGCTGTATTAGGTGTAGGTGCAGTTGTAGTGGTGGCTGTATTAGTTGTAGGTGCAGTTGTAGTGGTGGTGGTGGTGGTAGTAGTTGTAGGTGCAGTTGTAGTGGTGGCTGTATTAGGTGTAGGTGCAGTTGTAGTGGTGGCTGTATTAGTTGTAGGTACAGTTGTAGTGGTGGCTGTATTAGGTGTAGGAACAGTTGTAGTGGTAGTTGTAGGTGCAGTTGTAGTGGTGGCTGTAGTAGTTGTAGGTGCAGTTGTAGTGGTGGCTGTAGTAGTTGTAGGTGCAGTTGTAGTGGTGGCTGTAGTAGTTGTAGGTGCAGTTGTAGTGGTGGTGGTGGTAGTAGTTGTAGGTGCAGTTGTAGTGGTGGCTGTATTAGGTGTAGGTACAGTTGTAGTGGTAGCTGTAGTAGTTGTAGGTGCAGTTGTAGTGGTAGGTGCAGTTGTAGTGGTGGCTGTATTAGTTGTAGGTGCAGTTGTAGTGGTGGCTGTAGTAGTTGTAGGTGCAGTTGTAGTGGTGGCTGTAGTAATTGTAGGTGCAGTTGTAGTGGTGGCTGTAGTAGTTGTAGGTGCAGTTGTAGTGGTAGGTGTAGTAGTTGTAGGTGCAGTTGTAGTGGTAGGTGTAGTAGTTGTAGGTGCAGTTGTAGTGGCTGCTGTAGTAGTTGTAGGTGCAGTTGTAGTGGTGGCTGTAGTAGTTGTAGGTGCACTTGTAGTGGTGGCTGTAGTAGTTGTAGGTGCAGTTGTAGTGGTGGCTGTATTAGTTGTAGGTGCAGTTGTAGTGGTGGTGGTAGTTGTAGTGGTGGCTGTAGTAGGTGTAGGTGCAGTTGTAGTGGTAGTAGTTGTAGATACAGTTGTAGTGGTGGCTGTAGGAGTTGTAGGTGCAGTTGTAGTAGTGGCTGTAGTACTTGTAGGTGCAGTTGTAGTGGTGGGTGTAGTAGTTGTAGGTACAGTGGTAGTGGTGGCTGAAGTAGTTGTAGGTGCAGTTGTAGTGGTGGCTATAGAAGTTGTAGGTGCAGTTATAGTAGTGGTAGCTGTAGTTGTAGGTGCAGTTGTAGTGGCTGTTGTAGTACTTGTAGGTGCACTTGTAGTCGTGTCTGTAGTAGTTGTAGGTGCAGTTGTAGTAGTGGTTGCAGTAGTTGTAGGTGCAGTTGTAGTCGTGGGTGCAGTAGTTGTAGGTTCAGTTGTAGTGAGTAATGTAGTTGTAGGAGGTTCGGTTGTAGTGAGTAATGTTGTTGTGGGAGGTTCGGTTGTACTGAGTAATGTAGTTGTTGGAGGTTCAGTTGTAGTGAGTAATGTAGTTGTTGGTGGTTCAGTTGTAGTGAGTAATGTAGTTATGGGAGGTTGAGTTGTAGTGGGTAATGTAGTTGTGGGAGGTTCGGTTGTAGTGAGTAATGTAGTTGTTGGTGACTCGGTTGTAGTGAGTAATGTAGTTGTTGGTGGCTCGGTTGTAGTGAGTAATGTGGTTGTTGGAGGTGCAGTTGTAGTGAGTAATGTAGTTGTTGGTGGCTCAGTTGTAGTTAGTAATGTAGTTGTTGGTGGCTCGGTTGTAGTGAGTAATGTAGTTGTTGGTGGCTCGGTTGTAGTGAGTAATGTAGTTGTTGGTGGCTCGGTTGTAGTGAGTAGTGTAGTTGTTGGAGGTTCAGTTGTAGTGAGTAATGTAGTTGTTGGTGGCTCTGTTGTAGTGAGTAATGTAGTTGTTGGTGGCTCGGTTGTAGTAAGTAATGTAGTTGTTGGTGGCTCGGTTGTAGTGAGTAATGTAGTTGTTGGTGGCTCAGTTGTAGTAAGTAATGTAGTTGTTGGTGGCTCGGTTGTAGTGAGTAATGTAGTTGTTGGAGGTTCAGTTGTAGTGAGTAATGTAGTTGTTGGTGGCTCAGTTGTAGTGAGTAATGTAGTTGTTGGTGGCTCGGTTGTAGTGAGTAATGTAGTTGTTGGTGGCTCGGTTGTAGTGAGTAATGTGGTTGTTGGAGGTGCAGTTGTAGTGAGTAATGTAGTTGTTGGTGGCTCAGTTGTAGTTAGTAATGTAGTTGTTGGTGGCTCGGTTGTAGTGAGTAATGTAGTTGTTGGTGGCTCGGTTGTAGTGAGTAATGTAGTTGTTGGTGGCTCGGTTGTAGTGAGTAGTGTAGTTGTTGGAGGTTCAGTTGTAGTGAGTAATGTAGTTGTTGGTGGCTCTGTTGTAGTGAGTAATGTAGTTGTTGGTGGCTCGGTTGTAGTAAGTAATGTAGTTGTTGGTGGCTCGGTTGTAGTGAGTAATGTAGTTGTTGGTGGCTCGGTTGTAGTGAGTAATGTAGTTGTTGGAGGTTCAGTTGTAGTGAGTAATGTAGTTGTTGGTGGCTCAGTTGTAGTTAGTAATGTAGTTGTTGGTGGCTCTGTTGTAGTGAGTAATGTAGTTGTTGGTGGCTCTGTTGTAGTGAGTAGTGTAGTTGTTGGTGGCTCGGTTGTAGTGAGTAATGTAGTTGTTGGTGGCTCGGTTGTAGTAAGTAATGTAGTTGTTGGTGGCTCTGTTGTAGTGAGTAATGTAGTTGTTGGTGGCTCGGTTGTAGTGAGTAATGTAGTTGTTGGTGGCTCGGTTGTAGTGAGTAATGTAGTTGTTGGTGGCTCGGTTGTAGTGAGTAATGTAGTTGTTGGTGGCTCGGTTGTAGTGAGTAATGTAGTTGTTGGTGGCTCGGTTGTAGTGAGTAATGTAGTTGTTGGTGGCTCTGTTGTAGTGAGTAATGTAGTTGTTGGTGGCTCGGTTGTAGTGAGTAATGTAGTTGTTGGTGGCTCGGTTGTAGTGAGTAGTGTAGTTGTTGGTGGCTCGGTTGTAGTGAGTAATGTAGTTGTTGGTGGCTCGGTTGTAGTAAGTAATGTAGTTGTTGGTGGCTCTGTTGTAGTGAGTAATGTAGTTGTTGGTGGCTCTGTTGTAGTGAGTAATGTAGTTGTTGGTGGCTCTGTTGTAGTGAGTAATGTAGTTGTTGGTGGCTCGGTTGTAGTGAGTAGTGTAGTTGTTGGTGGCTCGGTTGTAGTAAGTAATGTAGTTGTTGGTGGCTCTGTTGTAGTGAGTAGTGTAGTTGTTGGTGGCTCAGTTGTAGTAAGTAATGTAGTTGTTGGTGGCTCTGTTGTAGTGAGTAATGTAGTTGTTGGTGGCTCGGTTGTAGTAAGTAATGTAGTTGTTGGTGGCTCTGTTGTAGTGAGTAATGTAGTTGTTAGTGGCTCGGTTGTAGTAAGTAAGGTAGTTGTTGGTGGCTCTGTTGTAGTGAGTAATGTAGTTGTTGGTGGCTCGGTTGTAGTTGGATTTGCAGTTGCAGTTGTAGCTCCTGGGATTGTTGGAAGTAGAATTGTAAGTGAACCTGGGCCTGCAATAATCAATAAAAGCCGATACACATACAATCAGTAATCATGCTTGCCATATTACTTGGACTTAACATTAAGATTGATCTATTACTGGGGGAGCAACCAAGCTGTTGTTTTGTTTTTTTTTATGGAATCGATCTCTGACTTTAAAAAAAAAAGGCAAATATAGGCAAACCCAAATCGACTCGAAAAGGAAGAGAAAACCATCGAAATAAGAAGTGTCCCCAAGCACTATGTGAAAGGCCCCTCACCAAGACAACACCCTGCTCTGTACTGACGAGGGGTAAAAACCTTGAAGCAGCTGTCTACAGATGGGTGTCTAGTCTTTTTGAAGGAGATTCTGAATTAGTTTAAAAATGTTGTCATGTTTCAAGGCTGTTCTGTGGATCGGACATTGACTTACACAAAAGTTTCCTCTAATAGGCGGCACAAGAAGGAGTTATTTTCCTTCTCATGGAGGGAAAATAATTTTCAAACTTACATACAGTATTTTCAAGATCACTGCTTGATATCAATGAGTGGAAATGTTCTTGTTTTGAAACAAACTAAAAATGTATCTTGATCGTATCAACAAACACAGATACCCAGGTCATTACAAGAAAGAGCTGTGATTAGGGATGGGACAAGCACTCTTGATGATTAAAGGCTATGTACGCTTTTGAAAATGAATATATATATATAATAAAAATGTGTTTGATTGGTGTAACTTTGTGATGACTTTTTATTTAAAATCCAACGTGACCGGTCCTTCTTCCCCAAAATTTACCCTTGGTTGAGTTTTGCCACAATATCATACACCTAGGATAGTCGTCCTGTCCGGTTTCCGTTGACTCTGCTCTCATGTGTATGGGCAATTTTATAACAAAGATTTGGATCTGCTAAATGTCTATATATGTAGGGACAGTCATGTTTCCTCTGTTTGTGTGCATATAATATAGATATATTATATATACAGCATTACCAGCATTTTTCCAAGCCATGAATTGTACCCTTCCACCCACCTAAATGGCACTCCTCTAGGTGGCGGTCTACCCCTTGTCCCAGCCCCGGCTGTGATATACTATAATTAGCCATGCATGCGTGTTAGTTGAACATAATCAGAACCGGTTTTAACAGATGTAAATAAGAATGTCTCCATTCACTGACAGCAATCAGAGATATACACAGTGAAGTAGACTGGAATCGATAAGGAGCATAACGTGTATTTTGTTTGTGGATATTGACAACCAAACAAAATATTGTAACTGATGTAATGAAATAATGTATGATCAATACATGAAGAATGAGGAACCTCATGTGTCCGGTGCCGGTGGTCACACATGCTCAGTAGCTCATTCCCAGCGCCAGGATCATCCTGTATACAGGTAGCAGAGTGATTCCTGCTATTATTTAGGCAAGCCAATAGGAATCAGCGATGCAACTTCTCACCAGCACTGGACACATTACGTGGACAGTCTAAGAGTGAATTAAAGACCACCAGGGGGCGCCATAACTAATATCTAACAGCAATATTTAGACGCAGGAGAATTTTTTTGATAAATTATTCCAATTGTAAATGTATCGTGTGATCTAACAGAGAAATATAATATCTTAATAGTGGGACAACCCCTTTAAATGGCCAGCATGTAGTATTACATTTCTCCTGTAGTGGCCCCTGGAGAATAATGGTGTATGATATAAAATGCCTATTGATTTCAGTGGGAACTGTGTAATACTTTATTTCCCCTGTAGTGGCGCTGCAGAGCAATTGAACATTTGTTGGCAGATTACTGCTGATCGCTGGGCGTTTCAGCAGCAATAAACACTGTGATTGGCTTGGTTTTGAGGCGCTATCTAACAAAAGGGCAGACATATAATAAAATATTGATAGGCTACAGAGTACACTGACTCCTTGTCGATTATTTCCTATCTGACACATGTCTGTATGAATTAGATAATTCTAAAATTAGATACAATTTATAATCTAAACAATAATATATATTTCTCATTAAATAGTTTGTATGCAGTTCAAAAACCTGTCTACTCACTTCAAGAAACAGCGCCACTGTTGTCCACAGACTGTGTCTGGTAATGAATGTAATCCCTATTTATTTGAATTGGGCTAAGCTGCAATACCAGACACAGCCTATGGACAAAAGTGGTGCTGTTGCTGGAAGTAAGCCGCCATTGTGGTTTGTTTTTTTGTATTATTATTATTGCATACAACCGCCTTTAATTATCCAGTTTTTAGAACAGATGTAACTTTATGTGAGTATATTGTATCGGACACACTTATTGAAGTATATAATAAAAGACAGGAAGACAATGAAGAAGAGTGGAATGAAGTATTATAAAATGAAACATACCTGTTGTTTGGGCACCTGGAAAACAAAACAAAATATATATGAATTATTATAAGTGGAAAGACACAACCTATTGAAATAACAGATGACAATTCCCTCCAATTACCCAACCCCCCTGTTTATGAAAAACTGCCCCCCAGCTCTGAAAGCAGTGTAGTTGTTGGTGGCTCGGTTGTAGTGAGTAATGTAGTTGTTGGTGGCTCAGTTGTAGTGAGTAATGTAGTTGTTGGTGGCTCGGTTGTAGTGAGTAATGTAGTTGTTGGTGGCTCGGTTGTAGTCAGTAATGTAGTTGTTGGTGGCTCTGTTGTAGTGGGTAATGTAGTTGTTGGTGGCTCGGTTGTAGTGAGTAATGTAGTTGTTGGTGGCTCGGTTGTAGTGAGTAATGTAGTTGTTGGTGGCTCGGTTGTAGTGAGTAATGTAGTTGTTGGTGGCTCTGTTGTATTGAGTAATGTAGTTGTTGGTGGCTCGGTTGTAGTAAGTAATGTAGTTGTTGGTGGCTCGGTTGTAGTGAGTAATGTAGTTGTTGGTGGCTCGGTTGTAGTAAGTAATGTAGTTGTTGGTGGCTCGGTTGTAGTTAGTAATGTAGTTGTTGGTGGCTCTGTTGTAGTAAGTAATGTAGTTGTTGGTGGCTCGGTTGTAGTTAGTAATGTAGTTGTTGGTGGCTCGGTTGTAGTGAGTAATGTAGTTGTTGGTGGCTCTGTTGTAGTAAGTAATGTAGTTGTTGGTGGCTCGGTTGTAGTGAGTAATGTAGTTGTTGGTGGCTCGGTTGTAGTGAGTAATGTAGTTGTTGGTGGCTCGGTTGTAGTGAGTAATGTAGTTGTTGGTGGCTCGGTTGTAGTCAGTAATGTAGTTGTTGGTGGCTCTGTTGTAGTGGGTAATGTAGTTGTTGGTGGCTCGGTTGTAGTGAGTAATGTAGTTGTTGGTGGCTCGGTTGTAGTCAGTAATGTAGTTGTTGGTGGCTCTGTTGTAGTGGGTAATGTCGTTGTTGGTGGCTCGGTTGTAGTGAGTAATGTAGTTGTTGGTGGCTCGGTTGTAGTGAGTAATGTAGTTGTTGGTGGCTCGGTTGTAGTGAGTAATGTAGTTGTTGGTGGCTCTGTTGTATTGAGTAATGTAGTTGTTGGTGGCTCGGTTGTAGTGAGTAATATATTTGTTGGTGGCTCAGTTGTAGTTAGTAATATAGTTGTTGGAGGTTCAGTTGTAGTGAGTAATGTAGTTGTTGGTGGCTCGGTTGTAGTGAGTAATGTAGTTGTTGGAGGTTCAGTTGTAGTGAGTAATGTAGTTGTTGGTGGCTCAGTTGTAGTTAGTAATGTAGTTGTTGGTGGCTCGGTTGTAGTGAGTAATGTAGTTGTTGGTGGCTCTGTTGTAGTGAGTAGTGTAGTTGTTGGTGGCTCGATTGTAGTGAGTAATGTAGTTGTTGGAGGTTCAGTTGTAGTGAGTAATGTAGTTGTTGGTGGCTCAGTTGTAGTTAGTAATGTAGTTGTTGGTGGCTCGGTTGTAGTGAGTAATGTAGTTGTTGGTGGCTCGGTTGTAGTGAGTAATGTAGTTGTTGGTGGCTCGGTTGTAGTGAGTAATGTAGTTGTTGGTGGCTCGGTTGTAGTGAGTAATGTAGTTGTTGGTGGCTCGGTTGTAGTGAGTAATGTAGTTGTTGGTGGCTCTGTTGTAGTGAGTAGTGTAGTTGTTGGTGGCTCGGTTGTAGTAAGTAATGTAGGTGTTGGTGGCTCGGTTGTAGTTAGTAATGTAGTTGTTGGTGGCTCTGTTATAGTAAGTAATTTAGTTGTTGGTGGCTCTGTTGTAGTGAGTAGTGTAGTTGTTGGTGGCTCTGTTGTAGTTAGTAATGTAGTTGTTGGTGGCTTTGTTATAGTAAGTAATTTAGTTGTTGGTGGCTCTGTTGTAGTGAGTAGTGTAGTTGTTGGTGGCTCTGTTGTAGTTAGTAATGTAGTTGTTGGTGGCTCGGTTGTAGTGAGTAATGTAGTTGTTGGTGGCTCTGTTGTAGTGTGTAGTGTAGTTGTTGGTGGCTCTGTTGTAGTGAGTAGTGTAGTTGTTGGTGGCTCGGTTGTAGTGAGTAATGTAGTTGTTGGTGGCTCTGTTGTAGTGAGTAATGTAGTTGTTGGTGGCTCGGTTGTAGTAAGTAATGTAGTTGTTGGTGGCTCGGTTGTAGTTAGTAATGTAGTTGTTGGTGGCTCTGTTGTAGTGAGTAATGTAGTTGTTGGTGGCTCGGTTGTAGTAAGTAATGTAGTTGTTGGTGGCTCAGTTGTAGTTAGTAATGTAGTTGTTGGTGGCTCGGTTGTAGTGAGTAGTGTAGTTGTTGGTGGCTCAGTTGTAGTTAGTAATGTAGTTGTTGGTGGCTCGGTTGTAGTTAGTAATGTAGTTGTTGGTGGCTCTGTTGTAGTGAGTAATGTAGTTGTTGGTGGCTCGGTTGTAGTGAGTAATGTAGTTGTTGGTGGCTCGGTTGTAGTAAGTAAGGTAGTTGTTGGTGGCTCTGTTGTAGTGAGTAATGTAGTTGTTGGTGGCTCGGTTGTAGTTGGATTTGCAGTTGCAGTTGTAGCTCCTGGGATTGGAAGTACAATTGTAAGTGAACCTGGGTCTGCAATAATCAATAAAAGCCGATACACATACAATCAGTAATCATGCTTGCCATATTACTGGGACTTAACATTAAGATTGATCTATTACTGGGGGAGCAACCAAGTTGTTGTTTGTTTTTTTATGGAATCGATGTCTGACTTTAAAAAAAAAAAAGAGGCAAATATAGGCAAGCCCAAATCGACTCGAAAAGGAAGAGAAAACCATCCAAATAAAAAGTGTCCCCAATATATTGTATCGGACACACTTATTGAAGTATATAATAAAAGACAGGAATACAATGAAGAAGAGTGGAATGAAGTATTATAAAATGAAACATACCTGTTACTTGGGCACCTGGAAAAAAAAACAAAATATATATGAATTATTATTAGTGGAAGGACATAACCAATTGAAATAACAGATGACAATTCCCTCCAATTACCCAACCCCCCTGTTTATGAATAACTGCCCCCCCAGCTCTGAGAGCAGATCACATATACATTACATATAGCATTTCCGTAAATACATTGTTGCAGAAACAAACAAAATAATAACAATAATTATAATAATATTATGAATATACAATAACCCCTTAGTGACCAGCCTAGTTCAGGCCCCAATGACCAAGCTATTTTTTTGGTTTTTCTATAGTTGCATTTAAAGAGCTATAACTATTTTATTTTTCTGTCGACATAGCTGTATGAGGACTTTTTTTTTTGCGGGATTAGATGTATTTTTTAATGGCACAATTTTGGGGTACATATAATTTGTTGATTAACCTTTATTAACTTTTTTTGGGGGGGAATAGAAAAAAAAACCTGGAATTCTTCCATTGTTCTATGCGTTTTAAATTCACGCCGTTCACTGTGCAGCATAAATAACACGTTACCTTTATTCTATGGGTCGGTACGATTACGGCAATATCACATATGTGGAGGCTTTTTATGTTTTACGACTTTTGCACAATAAAAACACTTTTGAACTAAAATTATTTGTTTTTGCATCGTCGCTTTCCAAGAGTTGTCATTTTTTTATTTTTGGTTCAATGTAGTGTTTTTTTTGGGCTTGTTTTTTGCAGGACAAGACGTAGTTTTGATTGGTTTTGTTTTGGGGTCTAGGAGACTTATTGATTAACTTTTATTATGAATTTTTTGGGGGACAATGGTAAAAAATAGCAATTCTGTCATTGTTTTTGGCGTTTTTATTTACGGTATTCACCTTGCGGTTTAAATTCCATATTAACTTTATTGTTTGGGTCATTACAGTCGTGGCGATACCATATATGTGTAATTTTATTTATTTTTTACACTTTTACAAAATGAAACAACTTTTTATGTAAAAAAATTTTTTTTTTTTTTTTTTTTTTACTGTAATCTTTATTCATAATTTTTATTTCACATTAATTACTTACTTTGTTAGTCCCACTAGGGGACTTTACCATGTGATCTTTAGATCGCTGCTATAATGCTTTGGTATACTTAGTAAACCTGAGCATTATTGCCTGTCAGTGTAAAACTGACAGGCAATCTATTAGGACGTGCCTCTGGCTTTTATCAAGCCTCCGGGTGCCATGACAACCCATCAAAGGTCCGCAAGGTTGCATTTGCTGGCCGCCGAAGGGTGACAGAGGGAGCTCCCTCCCTCTGTAAGCAAGTTAAATTCGGCGGTCGCTATTGATTGTGTAATTTAACGGGTTAAATGGCCGCGATGAAAGTAAACTTCGATTGCGGTCATTGGAGCAGGAGCCCGGCTGTCATCAGACCCCGGCTCCAGCCTACATGGGACACCCGTGCAGGACTTAGACTGGGCCGCCGTGAAAAGGCGTATTGGTGGTTACTAAGGGGACCCCTAGAAGAAGCCGGAAATACTGGCGAAAAGCGCGTCGGGTGTTTAGACACTTTTTTATCAATCCAATGCTAGGTTTCTATTATCCTCTGCAACCACATAGCGGTTTTCCGGCGCATGCGCTCACCGTTCTCCAGACTTACCCTGTAGCAGGACTAGTGGAGCGACGGCTGAGCATAGGTGGCCGCTGTTACAACTATTCAGAGCGACTTTTTCCGGCTCATGGTCTCCAACCCGCTGCCCTCTGTACTCACCGCAACACAGACGGCCGGTCATACACCTCACTGCTTCTATAGCGGGGCCTCTCCACCGCTGGGCTTCAATTTTACAGCCCGGTGGAGAGACTCTTCTCTATTGTAAGCAATAGCAGGACAATTACCCCTCTAATTCAACCAGTTATCTTTCAGAATGTTAGTGCATATACAGGTGACCCTTTGGGGTGTTTGATACTCTAACACACAAGGTGTCAATACCCAATACTGTGGCACAACAATTCACAATCAACACAATAGAACATTCTGGAGTCTTCATACCCTACGGTTACTATCTCCATTCTACATAATATAATTTGTGGTTATTCTAATTGGGGATTAGTGATCCATACATACCAGAAGCATCTCATACCCTTGTGTTTTTGTCCAACTTACACCATTGTAGAGCACGCTTCCGATACATGGACTTATTCGTCCCAAGTGCAGAGTTCGGGGACATCTGCACTTAATGCTATATACTGTCATTGGATTTCTTAATTCAACAATTATTTTCTAATAAAGGTTTTTTATTTTATATGACACTGTCTATGGAACCACACACCTCTTCCCTTTTCCCATTCATAATTGATTGGTCACTAAGGGGATACACATGGTGACTGGTACAATATGTAGAACAGTGGTGATCAACCTACTTTCAAATATGGCCCTTGGCTCCTTTAAAGGGCCACACCTTACATTTATTCCCCATTTGCAGCAGACACTGTAGTCAAGCTCCATTATAGCCTTGGTACGAAGGGTAGATGGAAAAAGTGCAGTATTTACGGTATCGGCGCCAGGCGGGTAAGAATAATGATGATGAGAGATAGTTTTTTCTTTAGAAGGAATTTTTTCTTTATTCAGTAGACGACGCGTTTCAGGACCGTACCGGTCCCTTCATCAGGTCTGTAGTACATGTTTGCACGTGTATAGTGCTTAGTTATACTGTATAATGGAAAAGACCGGGAAACACCGGTGTAAAGGCATAGTTTCACCTATTTTGAAAAAGTACGGGAAGGGAGGAGGGAGGGAGACACTTATTTAACACTTATTCTATATGAACTAGTGATTAAAAATGGCAGATTTCGTTTCCACATGTTTAAATGGAACGAAATTTGATAAAACAGTGAACATTTGAACAAATAAATACTCAAATAGGATGACGACAAATATCATAAAAATATGTTTATATTGTAGCATATTGGTGATATCCCATATTTTGCTGGTGTCGGAACCTAAATGAATAATGAATTGCCGGCTGTGAACTCTTTTACAGTATGAGGTTTTTAGCAATGTCTTATTTTTTTACAGTAAAAAATACATATACTTCGTTCCTAATAGAATGAAACGAAATACGATGCAAATTGTTGTGTATTCCGTGGTTTTTAAAAGATAATAATAAAGTAAAATATAATGTTAATATAATATAAGGTTAAAAGTTGAATATGAACGTTTTACCAATGTCTTATTTTGACAAAATAAAAACCGCATATTTCATTGTGTATTCCGCGGTTTCAAAATGAATATGATAAAATATTATGACAGTTCACATGATTGTAAAGTGAAATATCAACAACGATATGTGTGTCTTTGTGATATATGAACGAATTCTGAGAATAGTGGGTCTATTATGTTTTTTCTCTTTCAGTCATGGGTGAAAAAATAGTAGTAAAATAGTTACATGCGGTATCAGCATTCATGTATATATATATAACGATTCCCATCACGCACAATTACTAGTGGATACGGATTTATCGAGAACAGGGGTCTACATAGAAGAGAAGGAGCTCCATAGCAAAGATCAAAAAGGATACCCCATTATAGGGATGTGTTTTTCCACCCTGGACAGAAGTTCCTGGTGTTTGTTTCCTTTGACCCATGGGTCAATTCTCATCTCCTTGTTTGCTAAAATGTTAGTTCCTGTGGATCGGGGACTGATGCACAACTTCTCCAACTCAGTAGTAAAGGTGATGGCACCAACCTGGCCTGGACCGCCTCTCTCCAACGGCCCCATAGCAGCAGTTTGGATTGCCCCTTTGGTATGTATGCCCTTGTTAGAGAACTACATAGGAGACTACCTTACTTTTTATCCATTACTATTCCAGCACAGGGGTTCCATAGGGTCAGTTCATACAGAGTTTTCTGGCACTGATTTTGACGCAGAAATTATGTCGGTATTAGCACTAAAAAATGGCCTAAATTGCCCCCATTGATTTCAATGGGAGGCAGAGGTTTTTGTTTTTTCCAGGGAGGATTAAGGCCGCTCACAATAAAAAAAAAGAGGCAAATTCTTTCTTCCCGCAAATTCCGCCTCTGACCTCTAATTAAAATCAATGGGAGGAAGAAAAAAACCTGCGGCGCTTATTTCGGAGTATTTTTTGCACCACAAAAAGCGTGGAAAGAACGACGTTAAAACAACACTGCCAGTTCTAAATCTGCCTCGAAATTCCTAACGGTATCAGTGTGAACTATCCCTTACTGTCGGCGTCCGTTACTATATCACATAGCATGGATTTAATTTCACTGTTCACCCTGACATACAATTACTACAATCTCCAGTCCAATGATCGGATTCAGGTCAGCCCAATTTTAATTTAGTATAAATTTCAGTTCTACCCAAGTCATGTCGGCCCAGGGCACCGATCTCTCTACACACAACTCTGATATATCTTACAATTTTTAGGAAATGATTCACCTGAGAATTCTTTATTCCTGAAACATCCAGGGACCACCCCATGAATAACAGGTATACTGTTGGTCTACAATATTAAAATTATTTCCTGCATCTCGGAATGTGAGCCATTAGTTCCCTTCATTAGTTCTTAGGGTTCTAATTAAATACAAAACTCATAACTGGTAGAGCAAGATTTGGCATTTTATTATTTAATACTTAATGGAATGATTCATTTAGACAATTTGATGATTATATTGGGCCCAATTTACATGGCATGTGTAAGTATGGCTGTATGACTGCGATCAGCAGACAGAGAATGTACAAATGCCCTTTGGGGGTTAAAAAAAACAGCTCTTTTAAGGGACCTAAATTTTGAGACCTAGGTGCTTCATACCTGTTTTTATCTTATCCGGGTCATTCTCTGCTTGTTGGGCAAAGGGTGACCACAGTATCACTGACTGCTCCTTTGAGCAAGCAATTTTCACTTTTTGGACCGCGTTCCTCCTCCTACCCATGCGTCTTATCTTATGGTCAAGAAATCTTGTAATTTACACCAGACATTATATCAATATCTTTCCACTATTGGTATTTAATTAATTTCTCATCCTACATAAAAATATAAATTAAAATCTTTTAAAACAAAATGCCCCAAAACATCTCTAAAAACAAAAACATTCAAAAAAGGGGAAATGATCCCAGAGGGAAATGAAGGAAAATATTCCATTCAAAGTCAAAGTTTTTCTTTATGCTTCTCCTTTATCTGTTTGGGTCTAAAAATGATAATAAATGAAAATGTAGCTCTTAAACACTTGTGTGAACCAGCCATATAGGGCACAGTATTCAGATTGAACTCTCAAAAAACTGTTAGAAAAAACCTCTTAGCCTTTATCCCTCAGCCAATGAAAATCTATTAACATTGTGCCCATAGAGATTTAGTTTATAATATTACCAAGAGGTCCAATGAACCCTTCTGTTTTTGAAAATTCTCATGATAAATTTCCAGTTTCTGGCTTACCACATGGGAATACCCATTTGACAATCTTCTTATTAGGACATGCCCTATCACTGTAGGGAATAAGTTTAGCTTGAGACATACAATTTATAGTGTCGGTATCATACAGATGGTCGATTTACCTCTTTTTATAAATTTTAAGCACAACCGACAAAACAAAAAATAACTTCGAAAACAAATTTCTGAACGTGCCCCAATCTGTTTTTTTGTAAGTAGAGTTTTTGTAATGTTTAATTTCAATAGGGCCAAAAAAAAAATCAACAAATTGCACAGTGGTATATACATCAAATCTAAAAATATTCATAACTTTTTCTTTGAAAATGTATTTAGAAATAAGGGTAACTAAACGTTGAAAAAACTTCTGACATGTCATAGTGACATGTCAGAAGTTTTGATCGGTGGGGGTCTGAGCCCTGAGACTTTCCGAGAAAAGCCGATCAGAAACTAAATGGCTCAGTACTCACACGAGCGCTTCTGCTGCTTCGTTTTAGCGATCGGTGGGGGATTCTGTGCTCAGACCCCCACCGATCAAAACTTCTGACATGTCACTATGACATGCCAGAAGTTTTTTCAACATTTAGTTACCCTTTAGAGCTGCCAAAGTTGTGACAATTTTAGATATGGTCACACAACTGCTCTATATTTTTGACTATCCCCATTTTGGATATTTGTAACATTGTCTTAAAACTGAAATTCAAAACAATTTTCAAAATGTTTTAATCAACTCAAAAATGTATATCATTTTAATGCAATAGATCTAAAAATTATTGTAAACAATTGGTTCTATCAGGGGGAAGGGAAATGATGAAATGTAAAGAATAAATGTTGGTAATCTGATGCCCTCAGTGGGAAAACTAATTCTTATGACCAATTTTTACCATATTCCAACTATCACCTGGCATCAGTGCCAAAGAATGCCATGAAATTGTTTCTCCACACGATCCTTCTTTTTCAGGCTAAATGCGATTTTGCTACTTCCTTGTTGAGTTAATCATAATTCTACTAAATATGAAATAATTAATCTCTTTAATATGCAGAAACTTAGTTGATCAAAATCAAAAATTTCTAGTAATATCTTCCAAACATCGATGCATATTAAACCAAAAATGTCCCTGTATGAAAATCAAAATAAGTCGCTGGATCTACACCCTTTTTCCAGCAAACTTGTGCTTATTCCTTGCTATTTTGTTTTTTTCAAGCACCACACCCCTTGTAACTATATAGTGAATTCACCCTAAGGGAGAGAGTTCCATCGTTTCTCCGCTCTCACAGTAAATACACCCCTTTTATAAGAGAACACCGGTATTATATGGTAGATTACATGGCAGATGAAAG
The DNA here is from genome assembly GCF_050947455.1 of Rhinoderma darwinii. NCBI lineage: Eukaryota > Metazoa > Chordata > Amphibia > Anura > Rhinodermatidae > Rhinoderma > Rhinoderma darwinii. The sequence goes on along the minus strand of NC_134694.1, from coordinate 112,074,869 downwards.
TTAAGGACAGAGGAGCTTCAATCTCCCCCTGTGATTAGACAAGTCTCTGCATTAGTTGACCTTAAAATTGTATTCCCCTCAAAACTAGATTGCATACATTTTGCTAATCTTTCTTGGTATTTCGGTATTCCCATGCCCAGTTCTGAACCTACTTCAACTCTGCTATATTTTTTTTGTACACCAGTCGTTTGTACCGTTCACAACATTCCATGTGAGGTCTGACTACACATGGAATGTGTCCATCTAGGACCATTTTGCACAAATCCTATGATATTCTTTGACTTGGCAGCAGCTACCTGGCACTAATTGCTACAATTTAGCTCACTATCTACAACTAGACCCAATTCCTTTTTATTTCCCTTTTGACCATAATTTAATTTTCTTAGTATTATGTCATTTACTATCTTATGGTGAAAACTATTCTCTCCACAATTGCATTATTTTCTACATTAATTTTAATTTACCGCTTCTCTGCACAAACAATTAATTTCTCCAATTTCCTTTGTACTATAAACTCATTCACTTCCTTATTAATCACCTTATACAATATAACAGTATCAGCACATGGAAATTTGCTTCACTAAGACATCTAAAAATCAATAAGTATTGACCCCTGCAGGATCCATTATTAACCGTTCCGAATATGTCCCATTAACCCTTTCTTTACCAGTTTTTCAGCCTTTTTTTTTTATCCTCGCTGTGTTCTAGCAAGCATTCCTTTCATTCGGGCTCATACATTGAATGAAGTCTTATTAACTTTAATTAGTAATACTTAACATTTCTTTCTAAACATCTGCCAAACTACAATCCCAGAATTTTAGCCAACAGCACAAAGGCAAATGCAGGGATTGCACGAGAAAACTTCAATTGAACATTCTTCTGCACTAATAATGACTAATGGCAAGTACATTCTATATAATATGTATAGAAATAGGACTTGTTCCAGCATGACCAATTAGTTTTTGTTTTTTTACTAATTGTTCATTGGCCAAAACTTATATGCTTGTAGATGACTTACTGGATTATCAAATATATAACCATGAATTCAAAAAGCATAAGTGAAGGATGAAAGCAGAAATGTAAAATATAATTGAAAAAAATTCTCAACCTAATTAACTAAAGGTGAATAATAACTAATAGAATAGATAATTAAAGCTAAAAAAAAAAAAGACACTTCTTCTTCACCAGGCAGGAAAACTTGGAGAACTGGCAGATCACTTTTTCATTCCAGTACAATATCACAGTCAAATACACCATTGCTCCCGGCTACGATCAACTGGATCTATTTTTAATCTTGTCTTAAGGCCATTTTACACGGGCCAATTCTCGGGCAAATGAGCGTTCACAGAAAGCTCACTCCCGATCATTGCCCGATGTAGTGAGGGCACCGATAAGCAGATGAATGAGAAAACGCTCGTTCATCGACTGATCGTATCGTTTCTGCAGCATAAAATGTTCCTGTGTAAACATCGGGACGAGCTGCCGACATGATGGTAATGCATGGGGACGAGCGATCATAGTATCGAGCGCTCGTCCCCAACCATAGCGCCTTGTGAAAGGAGCAAACGAGCGCCGATCAATGAGCTGTCTCGTTGATCGGCGCTCATTTACACGGCCCACGTTGGACCGTGTAAGAGGACACTTAGAAACAGGTGACAGTGAACGGGGAAAAATTTTAGTATACGTTTCAAGTGAATACACCGTACATATGTCATAAAGGATCACATGGGTGAATGTGAGATCTTGGACGATCACTGATTTCCAGAATAAAAGGTCAATTACAAAGAGATTAAACCCTTTCTTTATACTGCTCAGAGATTTTTTTTACTGGACATTTGACACATTGTAATCCCGTTGCCATAGATTTTAATGGAAAATATGTTGTGTGATATGTTGTTTAATAACAGAAATCTCTGAGCAGTGCCAAAGGGGTTTGGTTGCTTTACATAATCCATTCACAGGTTGACTGTGTTGTTCTTTTTTGCTAATAATAATAATAATAATAAATATATATAATAATTAATAATAATAATAGTAATAATAATAGTAGTAGAAAAAATAATAATAATAATAATAATAATAATAATAATAATAAATATATATAATAATAATAATTAATAATAGTAATAATAATAGTAGTAGAAAAAATAATAATTAATAGTAATAATAATATTAATAATAGTAGTAGAAGAAATCATAATAATAATAAAAATATATAATAATAAAATGATGATTTTTATTATTATTATTATTATTATTATTAGATCATATTAAATGTATATAGTAATTCTGCAATGATGTTCATTGTATTATATCATTATTAGATTATGTAGCTACATAAATACATCCAATAACAATTTATAGAACTTCATCTTCCACAATATCCATGTCCGGATGGCTCCGAGACTTACCGATGCTAGGAAACATGGCAAAAAGCAGCAAAACACATGTAAATAGAAGAAAATATGAGTTCCCCATGATGTGTCCAGTAAATATCCTTCAGTCCAAGAAACCATGAAATGAGAATAACCGCAAGTCCAAATGTTTATTGAATAAAGTCTGCAGGGATTTTATCTGGATGTGATCTGCACAAGGGACAACCCATAGGTGACATTACTCAGCGGTGACAAACTTTTAATTTTCCTACCTTTGCTGTAACAATTAGCTTTAATAGTCTAAATATTCATTGCCAATGATCTGTGACTCATGATCTATATATTAAATTAACAGTGATTGAATGAAATTCCAGGCGCCCTTGTATTGTCTGTAAATAGAGACTGGCACAAGGTGCTGTGATTAGGGCAGTGGAATGGGTTATAGCAGTTGCCTGGTTTAAAAATACCCTATCAGGAAATTCTGAGTAAATACAGAGGGGTCCACCGGGTCAGGACCATCATCTATTATCCAGAGTTTAAAATGGCTACAAAGAACGTCACTAACTATGGAGGACCCAACTTTTTGTGCATTGAACAGACTGCCCATTGATGTAAATGGGCACTGTGTAATTCTTCATTTCGCCTGCGGTGGAGCTGCAGGGGATTTGAACACTTGCTCATCTCCTAACAAATTACAGCTAATCGCTGAAGGTCTCGGCAGCAGGACCACCTGTTATCAGTTTATGGTCAAGGGAACCTTCTTTCAAAAAGGGATTGTGAAAAAAGCGTACATCCAATTTAATTTTAATTTTTTTTGCAGTTTCTCATCAGTATTTTGTTTTTGAAGTTCCACGTGTAACCGCTTGTTATGAAATGATCAAGGGAAGCTCTATCCGCTTTACAATAGACTGCCTCTTCATATGACACAGGCTTGTTTTAGCTTCCTCCCGCGAAGTATGAGAAGATAGGACAATAAATAATGCAAAAATAATGGCAGCAAAGAAAAATCTACAGTGCTTAGCCCTTACTGTTAATATCAGAACACTTCCACTCTAAAAAGGAATTATTCTGATTCCTTTATGGCTCTTTAACCCTCTAGGCACCGCAGCCATTTTTATTTTTTTTTCCGTTTCTGATCTTTCCTTCCTGCCTTCCAAAAGCTTTTTTCATTTTCCGTCGATTTACCATATAAGAGCTTGTTTTTTGCGGGATGGGTAAAAATGTTTGATGGCACCATTTATTGTAACATATAATGTACTGGGAAACGGTAAAAAATATATATTTTGTGGTGCGGAGGAGGAAAAAACCCAAATTCCTCCATTTTTGTTGGGGTTTAGTTAAAAATGACATGATATCTTTATCAAACGAATGTTTGTTTTTTTTATGTTCTACTACTTTTATAAAGAAAGAACTATTTGTTACGAATAAAAATTGTTTTTTTGAGAACCACAACGTTTACATTTTTCCGCTGATGGATCGGTGTGAAGGCATATATTTTGCGAAAAACAAGGTGTCGTTTTGGTACCATTGTGTATTATATACGACATTTTGATCACTTTTTATTTTATTTTATTTGAGAGGTAAGGGCACAAGAAAACTGCAATTCTGAAATTTTTTTTATTTTTACGGCGTTCGCCGTGCAGGATAAATAATGTTAAACGCAGCTAAACAAATGATGCCATTTTTTTTATTTTTTACATTATTTTAGGGGGAAAATAGGAAAAAGGTTTTTTGATCTATTAGTATTTTCTTTTGTACATTATTAAAAACTTATTTTAACTTTATTTTTTATTTAGTTCTCCTAGGGGACTTAAACAATCTACTTACGTATTGCAGTGCACTGTAATTTTTACTGCTTCCTTTTAAGCCCTCCCTCTGGCAGCGCTTAATAGGAGCACAAAGATGGCCGACCTGCGCCCTTCGTTAGGCCCTCCAGCTGCCGTAAAACCATTGGAAGCCTGCAATCATGCCGCATGGGGGCCAATGTGTCGACAGAGGGGGCTCCCCCTCTTTCTACAGGCTTGGATGGCGTGGTTGCTATTGACCGTGGCATCTAAGTGGGATTGGACTTATCTCTGATCCTGGCCTTCAAAGTGAGGTGTAGGCTGACATTTGCTGAGTATGGATTGGGCTCAGCCTGTAGACCAACTCCATACTCCCCCTTCCCGGCCATAACGTACAGTTACGTCATAAGTCGTTAAAGGGGTTGTCTGGTTTAGAAAACACATTTTCAAGTAGGGAGTACTGAGTTAATACAGGGGGAATCCCTCCTTTAGAACCTCCATCAATTAGCCAGAACAAAAAATACTCTCGCTCTCCCTGGAGGACCCGAAACATCCCTGCACAATTCAATGATTTTATTAGGCATGTGAGCCATGTTATTAGTGGCATCAAGTGGTGGAAAGTAGCTCCCCAAGATTGAACCCACACATTCATCGCCAGTAGGAAAAGTCCACGCTGTTGACTCATCTTCAATATTCCTTACTTATTGGCATTCCTTCTCCTTATGAAAATGGGGTAATTTTAATTTTTGAATTTCTTTAAAATGGAAGTAGCCATCCTCCATAAGTTCTGCAGGCTTGGTTGGAGTCAGTGAATTGAGTAAGCAGTCCCTTTCCTGGGCCAGATCACTTTCTGCTCTACTTCTGTTCTGCTCCAAACTTTGGACATTTGATAGCCACATAACACCAATATTGGAACTCTATAGTAAAGTCGGTAAAGATGGGGCTTGGCAAAGATGGCCAACTTGGGACTTGAGTCTACAGTCATAACGGAATCCATGGCAATCATCTTCCGATGGACACTGACCCCTTATGAAACATGAGGTTTTTGGTATGGTATAAGGGTATTTGGCCTTTTTTTATTAGCACTTAGACGATGTGTATCCTTTCGGCTTGGTGGATAGCTTCATCCCTAGTGAGTAAGGAAGAACACTATAGGGATTTGTCTAGGTGCAGCGATGTAGTGTCAAACACACCAAAACTGCTTTCTCCATTACTTCCTTATCCCCGTAATTCTCTGAGCCCCCTTGGCAGAAAAGTGGGGTTTCCTGAAACCCGTTATAAAACAAGCACATTTTCAAAACATTTTTATAACGCTGTTAATCAATATATGGACATATTAATCATTGCGTTTTTTCCCGATGACGTGTTTCTTTAGGCTTCTAACTTATTAAATGCCTTTTGCTACACACAAGAGGAGATCATTATGAGCCACGGGCTTGGTATTAATTTTTGATTATTTTTAGTATAACTGAGTAACTTGCCTGTTCTCAGGTGGTGTGCTCCGAGTGACAAACTGACTGTGAAGGAACTCGTAAGATGAGAGACAAAGGTATGTATGTAATTAAATCAGATCAAAGGGAAAGGATTTACACGTGTTCACTATGCAACTAACAGTTGACTTGTTGTAATTACCAGTTACTTCTGCCAACTCGGCAATCGAGTATCGACTTTCATTTTTTTTTAATGCAGGTCATAAAACAATCAAAATAAGAACGAAAAACATTAAAAAATTCAACTACAAAGACAAATAAATCTAAGAAAACTCTTCAGAAAAATGTGATCACAACTGAGATACAGCTTCCCATGGCCCAATTTTTCACAGGATGAGTTGCCTAGGTTATAAATAGACTCACATGAGCTGGATTAGCTATAAACGGCACCCGTTTATTCATATATATACTACAGTACTGTATATCAAAGACTTATCATCAATTTTACCTCTAAGTCTTTGTAGCTAGTGAGTGGGGCTGTTAAGAACGTGGATACTGTTGCCTTTTAAAGGGTAACTAAACTTTTAAAAAACTTTTGACATGTCACTTTGACATGTCAGAAGTTTTGATCGGTGGGGTTCCGAGCACTAGGATCACTACCGATTTCTAAAACTAAGTGGCACAATCACTCGGGTGAGTGCTGTGCCGCTTCGTTTCTGATCGGCTTTTTCTCAGAGCGGTGTACAAGCTCAATGGAAAATTTAGTCCGTAGACCGCTCGCTTGGCTTTAGTGACATGTCATAGTGACATGTCAAAGGTTTTTATCGATGGGGTCCGAGCACTGAGCGCTTCTGCCGCTTTGTGTTAGCGATCGGTGGGGGTCTCAGTGCTCGGACCCGATCGATAAAAACTTTTGACATGTCACTATGACATTTCAAAAGTCTTTTAAAAGTTTAGTTACCCTTTAAACTACTGTAGGTAATCCAAAATAGCATCAAATAAATAGTAGTGCCCAAAGGACTAGTTATACAGTATACAGTGCCACATAGCATCCAGATATACAGTGCCCTATACTGTAGCATCCAAATAAATAGTTGTAAAGTATCTGGAATTTAGACACTATAAATTTTATATAAATATTACATGCAGCATCCAGATAAATTAAGATCACCTCACAGAATGTGTGGGACCCCTGACGAAACACAATGTTGCCTCCCTGGTGGTCTATTGTGGTGAAGAGGCAACAATAATATGGTGGTCTAGGATAGTCAAGAGTTTAATGGTAACAACAACCCTATGTCGGTTAATAAAGGAGTTTATAGGAACATCACTTGTGGTCTAGACTAGTAAAGTACTGAATGGGAATATAACTGGGGTTTAGGAGAGTAAAAGGGTTAACATTACTAGTATCCCTAGTAAACTAATGCAGTTAAGGGCTTAATGCACACTTACCAGTTGGTTTAGGATATACTCCCTCATAACAAAGTCAATCATATTGTCTCATTACAGTACCTCTCTAACAGTGCCCACATAATAGAGACAACTTTTAAGGGCAAAGACGGAGGATGAAGTATGTGACATCATAAACCTCTCCTGGTCATGCCCCCAAGACAATAGTATCTAGTAAAAAAAAAAATGGTAGGACAGCTTTCAGAGTCATGCAACAAAGTGCACAATTATTGAAGCTCTAATTTCCCTTGAAATAACAGCAGCGACGTTTCGGACAGAAATGTTCTTTATCGAGCTAATGGTAAGGAAGTATCGGGACCGGCAGTCGCATTGGTGACATGATGACCACAAGTCCCGATACTGGATACCACATGCAGTATTTTAGCAAGGTTGCTGCTTTTAAGATGTCCCAAGACAATAGTGCCAGCCTTACAGTAGTGCCAATAGACCCATTGCAGTGCCAGTCTCATAGACAGAGCACACGCAGGATTTGGTAAAGGTGCCAACCTGCTGCATCAAGGTCACTTGTCATCTCTAGAGGGGAGATTTTAACTTAAAGGCTATGTAGACTTTTTTTTTATTAAATCAATGTTTTAGATGCTTATAAAAAAAAATATTTGACTTTTATTAAAATTTTTGCTTCGTTTTATACGATACAGCGTCTGTGTATCCTCTATACATCAAAGTTGTATCGTTCGCTATGAGCCGATTCCGTCAGTGTAGTTGATGGCTCGGCAGAGAGCGGGTCCAGCGTGTGTCTGACGCACAGGACAACCAAAATAACCATCACCTTTAGTTCATGAAGACTTAGTGCAACGAATGGGAGCCGAAAATGTGTGTATACTATTTGGGTGGAAATGCAATGAACGTTATAATATATCTTTGTACCTCCTGAATTTGTTCTCTATTGGACACATCACTCAAGGAAACAGAGTTGTTGAACTTGTAATTTGTAAAATCGACTTTTAGAAATTGATACTACTCCAATTATTGCTGATGCTATATACAGATATATTTACCGCTCATAAGATAAGATAAGATTAGACAGGATGAGTCATTGTAGTTTGATTGGCGGCTTAATTACAACTACACGCTATACACTTAATAAATGATGTAGTGATTGTATTATATCTTGTCCTTACAACTTCCATATTCCTAGATAAAGGATACTCCTAGAGTAGTGACAATAAAAGTAACCACCGCTTAATCTTTACCCAAACTTAGGCCGTGTTCACATCATTCCGAACTATGACGTCTGAGCTTGGAAATCTCACGGCATATACGGCAAATTTATCCATAGATCGCCATCCAGAAGATGCCAATAGGGTGTCCTTTTGGAATAAGCCAAGCCAAGTATGTGTCGGCATACCATTTATTTTCTGTGCAGAATAGTGTAGCAGAGTACGCTATTCCATACAGAGCGATACAGTAAAGAAAAGTATACCGCGAAATATACAATTTTAGGGTCGATTATTGCCAACTTATGCCACTGTATAGATACACAGTGGCAAACATCGAAGCCTTCCGTCACAGGTATAAATTGTGAATCCTCCAGATTTATACCTCCTACGAAAGGTGATGTGAACAGAGCCCTAATTGGTTTTAAGCTTTAACGCTTTTACGTTTTTAATATGCCAACTGGAAAAATGTCTAGAGTCAAGGTATTGTAAATGACTGTGTAAAATTTATACCAGTGTCTGGAGGGTTTAACCACTGATGAGCTAGATTACTTGTAAAAATGACATCAGAAAAGCAAGAACTTTTCTAAAAAATATACTATATACAGGGGGGGTCTATATGTGGGGATGTGAGGCACTATCTACAGGGGTTCTATATGTGGGGCACTATATACAGGGGGGTCTATATGTGGGGATGTGAGGCACTATCTACAGGGGGTCTATATGTGGGGCACTATATACAGGGGGGTCTATATGTGGGGATGTGAGGCACTATCTACAGGGGGTCTATATGTGGGGCACTATATGCAGGGGGGATCTATATGGGGATCTGGGCCACTATATACAGGGGGGTCTATATGGGGTTATGGGGCACTATGTATGGGGGTGTACATATGTGGGGATGTAGGCCACTTTATACAGGGGGGTCTATATGTGGGGATGTGGGGCACTATCTACAGGGGGGTCTATATGTGGGGCACTATATACAGGGGAGGTCTATATATGGGGATGTGGGGCACTATATACAGTGGGAGCTAGATGTGGGGATGTGGGGCACTATATAAAGGGGAGCTATATGTGGGACACTATACACAGGGGGAGCTATATGTGAGGTACTATCTACAGACACAGTGTATGGTGCTATTATAATCAGGGACACAGTGTATGGCGCTATTATATTTAGAGGTTTTGAGAATTTTAACTTTGTTTGTAGGTGCAGAAATGTTTTAAAAGTGAGAAGCTGAAGACATCTGAGCGGAAAACTGCAGAAATGGGTCATGGCCGGGAGAAATCCATCATAGAGGTCTGGACTGGAGGGAGAAGAAAAGAACTAGAATCTGAGACGTCACCAGTGAGACACTTAATGTAAATGTTTATTCTGCCTCTAGTCAGTAATGTAGTCACTGTATGATCTTCAGCGAGATGATGGGTGGTATGATTTTCTTTTTTGTGAAACAGCATCTCCCTGTATATCCTTACCATTGTTCGGTCCATGCTAGGAGCTGTAGTTTTACGCCGTACAAACCTATACAGCAGGGGTTGCACTAAATTGAGCTGTATTTGTCCTGGTGTTGTATATATGTATTGATCTTGGTTCTGGTGCTGTATATATGTATGAGCTTGGTTCTAGTGCTGCATTTATGTACTGAGCTTGGTTCTGGTGTTTTGTATATGTACTGAGCTTGGATCTAGTGCTGTGTATATATATGTAAGAACTTTGTTCTGGTGCTGTATATATGTCAGAGCTTGGTTCTAGTACTGTACTTATGTACTGAGGTTGGTTCTGGAGCTGTATATATGTCAGAGCTTGGTTCTGGAGCTGTAATTATATAACATATATCTATAATAACAAAATTGCAGGGCAGATGGAATTGTTCTCAATTCATTGTATATTTAATGGGAACCTGTCTGGTAGTTTTAACCCCTTGAACCGCCACCATGCGGTAATACAAGACCTGACAATATTTCCCCTGTATGTTTTTTCTCAGATGCAGCAAAATCTTTAAAATCCACTTTTAAACCGGCGCACACTATATGCTAATTACTCATTAAAGGGTCATGGGGCGGTGCCGCTATCCTGACGAGTCACATAGTCCTGCTTCCAAACCCACCTTTCCATGTTTGATTGACATCCCCTGGCTGATACAACTTTCTCGGATGCGCCATTACCTTGTGGCACTATAGACAAAGGGGGGCTGCGTGGCACTATACACATGGAGAGCTGTGTGTCACTATATACAAGGGGTCGTGTGGCACTACTAAGGGGGGCTGTGTGCCACTATTTACAAGGTGGAGGGCTGTGGCTCTATCTTCAGGGGGCAGTGTGTGGCGCAAACTACAGGGGTCTGTGTGTGGCACTATCTACTAAGAGGGGGCTGTGCAGCACTTTATACAAGGGAGGCGGGCTGTGTGGCACTATATACAGTGGGAGCTGTATATCGCTATATACCAGGGGGGCTCTATGGCGATATCTACAGGGGGGCTGTATGGTACTATCTACAAGGGGTAGGTGGGGGTCACTATCTACAAGTGGGGTGTGACACTGTTTATAGGCGGGGCTGTATAGCACTGTCTACAGGGGGCTGCATGGCACATTCTACAGGGGGCACTATCTATGAGGGGGGCTGCTTGTGGCACCTGGGGGCCCCAGTGAAGAGTTTTTGTCTGCCTGCTATGGGGCCCAGTCTTTCCTAGTTACGCCCCTAGGCGGCATTTTGAACCAGGGACGGACTGGACCGGACTGCCCATCTGTAAGAACAACTCCTCCTCTCTGACGCTGTACACAGCACGCAACGCCAGAGAGGAGCAGGTCTGCAGAAGGAGCGGTCGAGTGCTCTCTCCTCAAGAAGAGGAGTAACGAGATGCACGCGGTAAGCGGTGTATTAAAAACTGAGCGCCACTTACAGCGCTTACACTCCTACCTTCACTAATTTAAAAGGTGTCGGTCGGCCGTAGCTGGGGGACCGGTACCCGGGAGTATACTGCAAGGGAGGTCTGGGCATTTGACTGACAGCCAAGGGCTCTATGAGGGGGGAATAATCCACCCCATAGAGCCCTCACGTTACTATAATGGAAGGATAGGGGGATGCAGGGGAGGGGCGGTCTGAGCGTCTGACTTACTGCAGAGGGCTCTATAGGTGGGAGAATTCTGCCCCTGCCCTTTAGAGCAGTCAGTCGGATGCTCAGACCCCCCTAACCTTTCATTATAGTAACTAGTGAGGGCTCTATGGGGTGGATTATTCCCCCCTATAGAGCCCTCTGCTGTCATAACTAGCCAGATACAATAAAGCAGCTGCAGCCTAGCATCTTTGGGTGGGAAGGGCCACGTTTTTTGGCCCTTCCCAGCCTGATAATACCAGCCTGTGGCCTAACCGTCGTTTCAGATGGCCAGGTACTGAATCGTACTTGACTCTTCCCGGTATCCCTGGCGGCAGTGGGAACTGGGGTAATACTAGGGGTTAGTGATCGCCTTGTTACTGGCTAATGTTAAGCCCCAGCCTTAGTAATTGAACGCTGTCAATCAGACAGCAGCCCTAAGGCCATAATAAAGAATTAAAAAAAATACATAAGATTTTTTTTTTATTGAAATCAAAACTCCCCCATGCAAGCCTCTTTCACAATAGTTTTTTTTTTTAAAGTAGATCATTGAAGTAGTCCAATGAATCTACGAAGTAGTCCAAGCGGTCCAGTGGAACCTACCCAAAAAAAGTTAGCAGTATAAAATTTAAAAAAAATTACATTTGCCACAATAGAAACCCCTGCTCTTGTAGGCCACAGCCTGGTTTAGGCCCGAGGTCTACAAGAGATCGGGAGCACGCTGATGACGTCAACTGCCCGGCACGATTACGTCACTGCATCATGCCGTCCACGCCGGGCCACTGAACTCAGTTAAAAATCATAAATCAATTAGGTCATAAAAAGGGGGCATAGAAGATGTTAAACCATTTTCAGTGATAATGTTGCGTTGCTGATCTATGATACTAAAGTAATATAGTAAGAAGAATTCTTTAAATCTTTTCTATACATTAAACGGCACTTTAACAAATAAACAACAAATGTTTTCCCAATTAAATTTTTTTTTTATATTGCGTGTTTGTTGTGTAAAGCCAGTAATGAGAAAACTCAGATAGTTTTATAGTTCGCCTCAGGCAGCAGAGGGGCTAGGTTCACCCCTGCTTAGGCCTCATGCACCTTGCAAAGCTATGGTATTGTATTCTAGGGAAGAATATCTCTGTGATGTAATAGAACAAGGTAAATAAACAGATTGTGTATCAATCCATGAAAAAGAATCCCTCCGTATAAAATCAGAGGCATGCGGAATGGTACTTACCTCTAGTGCTGCTCCGCTGCTTCTTGCCGATGGGTGTGCTGCATTGCCATGGCAACCAGCATGCAGCAATGATGTCACTGGCCTGAGCGTCCATGGCTATTGGACGCAAATCAATCGTGGCAACCCATTTAAAGCAGTCCTTCTGCCATCACTCCGACTTCTGACTCTGCTCCACCCTCGGAATGTGGTTCTTCTCATTTCACTGACCACCCAGTTCTGACCCACAAGTCTCGTCTGACTACTCTGCTGTGCCTCCATAACTGTCGCGCCTCGCTGACACTTGGTGACTACAATGAGGACCGTGACCTTGGTATCTCACCGCTTAAGTCCATACTTGCTTGCAGGGATCCTTGGCAATGCATTAGACAATCCCTGAGACTCCACTTCTCGTAGACACTGCTTCAACAGTTCATATAGAAACTTTCACATTTCACGTTCAGTCTTGTATTCTCATAAAGAAATCTAAGTGTCAGCTATTATCCACTGGATGATATCTGGATAATATCCAGTATGGCTGAGGTCCAAACATTTACATTGCATACATAAGAACACTTGTATATTTTCAGGTTCTCGTAGATTTCAAAAGACAGAACAAGTTTTACCTGGAAACATGTTCCATATAATGAATAGAGTTTTTACTATTTAAATATTTTTTAATTCTATTCCTGGTAGTCCAGAAATCACTCTAGTCATCTACTCACCTGAGCGGGAAAATAAAAGCATTGGCACCGGACAATTAGGTGCCAAAGATCCACTGTAGTCTTTTTGTCGGATGCCCGGGTCCAAGGCAGCATTGGTCATGACCCACCCTGTAGCCCGTAGAAAAATGTCTCTCTGCCGCTTTGCGTTCACAGTTATATACAACACAGGTCCCTGATCAGGTAGTAAAAACCACGGCCCGGGACATGAATGTAATGGCAGGCTGCAGGAGCGAGCTGCAAGAAGAACATGGTGGATCTCTGGATTGGGGCGGGTCAGCTACATATAACTTAGGGGTGGGTTGGGAGCGCCAACACTCGGGCAAAAGATGAGTTTTCAGCTTTTACCTTCAGTTTAACTTTAAGGTGTGAGGGTGTAAAAGAAAAAAAAAATATAAAGACAAATAGAGAAAAAGAATAACGGGGTGCAAGATGTGGAACGGAAAACATTGAAGATGTTAAAATGGCCAAGACAAGCACTGGCGTATATTAATCAAGTAGAGTAGAGTCAACCAGAGCTTTTTGTGCCATATTCCAGGCCCTTGTTGTTTCTCTTTTGCAGGTTAATAGTTTTTCTTTATCTCCTTTGCTTATTTCTGTTGCCTCCAGAGCTGCCCTTCCTGGTAACTCCAGACAACACATTCTAATTACTGGACATGATAATCTGAAAAATGCTCTAAAACTGAGTTAGATGGTACAGATAATGAGTTCTTCATAGTGTCGAAAGTTCTTTATGAATTCTACAATAAAAGCAGACAATGATTATAGTTGTATTGGTGTGCTACTGTTTCACTTCAGGTAAATCTTGTTGAAACCACACATGTAGATTACACATTCGGATCTCCCCACCTTTCAAAGAAGTAGAAACAGCTTGGATAAAGAGCTTTATAATTAAAGGTTTTGTACAGGTTTAGAAATCCTACTTGTTTTCTTCCAGAAACAGCACCACACCAGCCCACTGGTTGTGTTTGGTATTGCAGCTCAGTTCCATACCTGACAATACCAGACACAAACAGTGGACCGGTGTGATGCTGTTTTTGTAAAAAAAAAAAAAGCAGGCAGGCTTTTTTTAATCTTTTACAACACATTTAACCAATTTAAAAAAAAACTAGATGTCACAGATGAAAAAAGGACATCACTATGTTTTCTCTTTGGTTACTTTAAGTACTTCTGTATGTACAAAGAGGCCAATAACAAAAAGCAAGAACTAGATAAATGCTTTGGTTGTTATGAAAAGGGGTTGTTAGGTTTTCAACAGAGAATTTAGCAATTTTAATAAACCTCGTTATTAGATCTGAGAGTCAGCTCCACTGTGGCTCTGAACTCTGGAGGACCACAAGCATCCATGAAGATCAATAAACAATGATCCAGAGACATGACTCTTGGGCCCCGATGCAAAATTTGTAGCAGGGCCCCCACTTACCATATGTGATTTAGAATACTGCTGTCTTCTAATGTGGCAGAGGGGCTTTTAGACCCTCTTAGGCACCAGGGCATGAGTACAGCTGTTACCTCTGCACCCCCATTAGCTACAAGCCTGGTCTATGGTTTGCTAAAAACGAGAATTTACACTGTTGCTACTTCTGCCCCCTAAAGGAACCCCGTGTGAGAAGTTGGTTTCAGGAAGACCTGCAATGTGAGATAGGTTACACCACTTCTAACATTTACTACTACTACTACTGGCCACATATGGTTTCTGTGATTCCAAATGACAGTGCATCACGTTACTTTGCACATTCTGCTAGTTGAAATATTCAGTGAATGTCTTTCAGCATGAAACATGTTGCATACCAAGACAATGTTCGACTTTTACTTTGGAATTTATTAAAGGAACACTACGCCTAAAGTCTGTATTATCTACATTTGCTTTGTAGTTGTTGTACTACACTCTACTGTTATTAGCTATTGGATGTTGGCAGGAGTCTGACTATATCGTTCTTCCATAAAATTACTGACCGGAGATCCAACATAATGTCTACCGTTCTACTCCCTAATCACTACTTTATCCTAAATATCTCCAGTCCTGAGAATCTACGGAAACATTTACGTACCTAGGTGTGGATGATATTAATAACTTTATTGACAACTCGCACATTTTCTAAAATTTCGATTTTAAAGAGGCTGTAAATTAGACAGGTCATAAAAGTCTGATCTCTAGGGGTCTGATATTATTTCTAGGGGCTTAAGGTAGTCCTTCTCCCATTCCAGCAACAGAAGCAGCTCAATATGAATGCTTAGCCGTTTCCAATGATCCCATTCATTTCTATGGAGAGTGGCTGTGGCCAAATCTCCGACCCAGAATCTGGACTTGGGGCCCCTTATTCTTGGTAACTGTTGGATTACCAGATGTTGAACCCACACAAGTCGTTAGAGTAAATAAAAGTCGTAGAAGACCCACTTAGGTTTATATAACCTTGAGTATTTTTTAACCAATTGGAGCAAGTCGAATAACCAGCCAATTTGAGAGTACACACATTGTTTTCTCAACAATCGAAAAATCCAATTGAACAACTGCTCCAAAATGCCTAAAATAAAATAATATGGGAGATCATTCAACATTTACTGGGGGATGGAAAAAATAATCAGCGGTTAATTATTTGTCCAGTGGTTAAAATTTGGGAACCACTATTACTTTATGGGCACGTATGACTTTTTTTAGTTTCTAATTGGGTATATACCGCATAATTATGTAAGAGTGTGGATGAGGCTGATGGACCGACAAAGTCCATACATTCTGGCCACATTTGCCAAGTCTTCTTTGTCACCTAACCAGGTTTAAATGAAAGTGTGAATCTTAAAAATAAAAAAATTCAAACTAAAAAAATTCAAGAAAAATTCAAAAATGAGTAAATATTCAAAACATTGATCTTCTTTAAAGCACAAGATGTAGTTCAGTTATATTATGGCTTTATATGATTGGTTATTTCATCATACAGTTTATAGGTAAGTTAATTAGGTTTAATGGCAAGTAAAGAAACATTAACATCTTCATTTCATGTCGTAAAAACATTCTCTGCCTATAAAAATATCTCTATAAAATGTCTACAGCTGCTCCTCATTCCTGAGCGGCTCATGTTTATTAGATTAGATACCTGTGTTTATTGTGATTCTTACATAAACTGCGGAAAACACCTAAATTATGATTAACACCTTCAGGACGCGCCATTTGGTCTTAACGACACAGCGATTTTTTCTTTTTTTCATCGTCTCATTCCAAGAGCCATAACTTTTGAAGAAATGAAGAATAAAAACAGCAGTTTCTTTTTTGTTTTTTTATACCGTATAATAAAATTGCGTTAATAAAATTGTAATTTTATTCTATGGAATGTTACATTTACGCCAATACCAGATACGTATATTTTATTTTTATATTTTGCAACTTTTGTTCAATAAATTAATCTTTCATAGAAAAAAATTTGCATCGACATCGAGAGTGATAACCTTTTTTTTTTTTTCAACGTAGCTTCAAGAGGGCCTGTTTTTAGTGAGTTATATTTTTAATTGTACCATTTTAGGGCACACATATGTTATTAATAACTTTTATAAATTTTTAGTAGGGGGTTATTGTGGAAAAACTGCAATACTGCCATTATTTTTATGAACTTTCTTTCCACGTTCATTGTGCAGTATAAATAATATTTTGACTTTATTAAACGCGTTGTTACGAATGCAGCTATGCGTAATATGTATTTTTTCACAATTTCCCTAGTTTAGCATTATATGGAGATTTTTAATGGGAAAAAAATTATTTTCGAAATTTTTTATTTTAAACTTTTTCTAGCCCACTCCTTAGATACCCCGATCAACTTTGGCTGTGGCATCTAAGGTGTTAAAAGGCCAGGATCCATGCTAGCTCTGATCCTGGCCGTTGCTGGTGCAGCTCCTGAACCTGCGCCATCCATACTACGTAACTGTAAGTAGAATTTTAGGCAAGACACTCAAAAACGTTGACATACAGTTACATCGTTTTGCCGGAAAGGCTTAAAGGGGTTGTCTCACGGCAAGAACATGAGTTTATATGCCCTGTAGGAGGGGGGTCCTACTCCGTAAGAGCAGCTTCCGCTCTGACGGAACCGGTGGATTCACTTGTGGTTGCTGCAGGGGAGGTTTGTGACTAGCTGTGACTTCCACTGCAATAGCTCTGTACATAGTGTATCATCAGTGTATTTCTATCTTCCACCATCCACGATGGGCTCAAAATCAATTTTTCCTCTTTAGTATTATAGAAAGATAATTAGCCCGAGGTGGACAAAGTCCATAGATTTTGGTAACAGGTAAAACCAGTTCTAGAGCCAATTTGACCTTCCATTGGATATCATTGGAAAACACCTAAAATTTCCACTCACTTTGGACACCCGACTCTGGGAATTTATCCAGCTTGGAACAAACCTACAAGAATTTTTGGTGTTTTGGAGTATGCAGAAGAAGCCCATACAAACTTAATGCAAATAATATAACAAAAAAAAAAGTTTGGAGCGCTCTTAGAGGTACAATATTACAAAGCATTCGGCTATCTGAAGCGACCACTATGCCAAGTGACCAACGATGAGATGTTTTACCATTGACATGTATGAAGTTGGTGTCTACTAGATCTGTAGACATGATGAGGTGAGCAAGAAACTAGAAGAACTGGCCGAATAGGAATATGGAGACTTGAAACTGAATGAGATGATGAAGATTCAGTACATACCAAGGTTGCAATCATGGTGCCGTATGAAGTGCACAGCTAGGCACAGTGAGGCATTATACCAAGGTCTGTAGACATGGAAATATGGGCAAGGATTCTGAAGAGCAGCTGAGATATGATGTCCTTGGGGGCACTCATCTTGAAGGCACTCATCTTGGAGGCACTCATCTTGTAGGCACTCATCTTGGGGGGCACTCATCTTGGAGGCACTGATCTTGGGTGCACTCATCTTGAAGGCACTCATCTTGGAGGCAGTCATCTTGGAGGCACTCATCTTGGAGGCAGTCAACTTGGGGGCACTCATCTTGGAGGCACTCATCTTGAAGGCACTCATCTTGGAGGTACTCATCTTGGAGGCACTCATCTTGGAGGCACTCATCTTGGAGGCACTCATCTTGGGGGCACTCACCTTGGAGGCACTGATCTTGAAGGCACTCATCTAGGAGGCACTGATCTTGGGGGGCACTGATGTTGAAGGCACTGATCTTGGGGGCACTCATCTTGAAGTCACTCATCATGGGGGCACTCATTTTGGAGGCCCTCATCGTGAAGGCACATATCTTGAAGGCACTCATCTTGGAGGCACTCATCTTGGGGGCACTCATCTTGGGGGCACTCATCTTGGGGGCACTCATCTTGGGGGCACTCATCTTGGGGGCACTCATCTTGGAGGCACTGATCTTGAAGGCACTTATCTTGGAGGCACTGATCTTGGGGGCACTGATCTTGGAGGCACTCATCTTGCTCTATGGTGAACATCTTGAATTCTATACTTTGAGAGGGTCCTAGATGTGATGTCATATATTGTGCATGAGGTGGCAAAGGATAGGATTAATCATAGACATAATATGATTTGCTCTATGCATATTGACCTTCATGTATAGAGGTTTCCATAGGTTCTTTCTTGCAGTATCCATCATATTGACTTCTCCATATAGAACATATTGATTTATAAAACTTTGCATTACTCTCGAATTTAGCAGGCGAATGTTTGGCATAGCTCAGACTAGTTAAACGTCTCTCACTTGTCTCATTACAAAGCACATGACATATAATATAATCGGGATTAATTATAGTTCTTATACATTCGGAGGTGAGCAAACGAGTTAATTAAAGGAGAGATCCACATCATAAAAATACTGATATAGGATGAAAATTACATGTTACATATCGTGTCCTCAACTTTTATTTAAGATGACATTGAAGGAGATTAAAATCAGATTAAAAGATTTCTACAAGTAGCAATGTATATATTAATAGATAGTTCTAAAATATTTCTATAGTAATTCCCATATATAGAAAAAAAAATTACCTATTATAGTGAATATAGTAAAGCGTCCATACAAATGTACCTGGTGTCTACACTATATGTTACCAGTGATTTGGAAAAAGATGTAGCGCCATCTGTTGGTTGGAATGTGAAAGTGGAATAGTTTTTAAAGTGATACTACACCCTTAAATACCAAAGGCTTTAGTCATCAAATATATAATCCGTGATCTTTGTAATTCATTTTAATTACCCTTTCTGTGTTTTAAAAAATGTTTTTGCTTTACTACTTTGCAGTTTAAAAGAAAAATCCATTGTTGTCATCTGAAGACCATCAACAAGCTGCTGTCATCTGATCTACCACCGTTATTATTTGTATCTATGTAGGACTTTCAGTGAATATTGTTGTCCTGCTGTTTAGGACTGATTAACTCATTAACATCCTAAAGGCGTTGCTCACTTTTGGCAATCCTGTTTTGTCAGTAGGGTCACCCAAAAATAAGCTGGTAATAGGGTGCCCTCTATTGAGACCACATGGGTGTGGAATCTGACACCACGTGTTTCATTCCCCTAAAGCGCCACCCAAGAAGGAATTAAGCATTACATAAATACCATTGAAATCAGATGGCTGTCCATGTCATGAATGGACATGCCGGGTCCTCCACACCAAGAGGTGCTCTATGTAGTTCATCTCCACTCCAATTATAGAGGTTCCGAATGAATGCTCAAAAAATTGGTTTATTAAATCAGACACCCCTGCCATTAACACTTTTGAAGCCCAGCTCATTAACTATTGATTACCAAAATGCAAGTCCATCTATTTAAATGTTCAAGTAGAGATGAAAATCATGTATTTATAAAGCAATAAAATCTTTTAAAAGCAATTATCATGCTTGCTGATGGTTTCCTATATTTTCAATTATCTAAAAATTCGTTCTAAAAATATATATTACAAAGATGCAAGTTTTTACATTGGCTGCCCACAAAGTCAAAGGTAGTGTTTCTCTTTAAAAAAATCCCAATCCTATGTAATTCGGCGCCAAGTCACTCAAGTGAGTATAGATACACATCAGTTCCACTATATGACATACACAAACATTGTGATACAGCTCATCATCTTTTTGACAGATCCCAAAATTAAAATTAGATTTTTTTTGGGGACACACGTTAGACCTGATTGGCTAAATTTGTTATATTAAAATCCATGGCGCCCACAATGACAGCAACGTGACTGCACATCTTCTTCTCTGCAGGCAGCATTGTATACCTTCTACATCGGGAGCGTCATACTGGAATGAGACAACACCCTAATGAGACACCCAGTGAGATGTGATGGAGTAAAGGATCATCCAGGCGTGTTGATTAAAGTCATATGAGATGTTTTTGTATACTAGTGCTACCCATTCATCAACAAGCAGTAATATATAATCTCTATGGCAACAAGATGTGGACATAGTACTATGTAAAGATCCAAGCAACCAATAAGAAGATTTTTTTTTGTACCTGGGAAAACATCATTTGAACCGTAATGCCCGTTGTACACGACCGAGTGCCACTCGGGCCGTTTTTCACTGCATCCAAGTGGCACCCGATGCAGTGAAGTCTAGAGTAGCGGTCTAGTAGAGTAAAGCAAAGTGACAGCGGTGCTATTAAAGTGCTGTGCCCCATCGGTTCTTGGTGGCTCCACTCATATGTTTCTGGAAGGCCACATTGCTGGCCATTGACTATAATGGTCCGACCAGGCAGCCCCCAAAAACCTTGAAAGGGCACCATGCTTTCTTAGCAGCGCTTCGACTTCATTCTAGAGTTCGGCTGGGTTCACAGTAGTTAGACCCGCATTGAAGGGACATTGATGACATATCTTGGGTATATATAATATCTTAAAGGGTTGTCTAGTTTAGAAAAACCATTTTCATATACTTTATTAAGGAATTCTGAGTTAATAGAGGGGGGTCCTCTGTTCAGGATCCTCATCTTTGGCCAGAGTGGAGAGCGGTCACAATGAGCGTCTCTTGCTCTGTAGGACCTGTCCTGTCCTTCATTACACAGCCACCTCTTTCACATGAATGGGCACTGTGTAATTCTACTTTTTCCCTGTTGGGGTGCTGCAGGGAATCTGAACACTTACCGACAGGTTTCCCCACAATTTACAAATGATCGCTGGGGTCCCAGCAAGGGGGCACTTTGTGATTTTCTTATTGTCAAGAGACCCATTTAACAAGAAAATATTGTCCACACAGCAGAGCACCCCTTTAAGTGAGAATACCCTTTAACCCATTTCTGCTCCCCAATGTAACTCTATGGCGTTGGGGGGGTGAGACTTTGACAGGAAGTACATTTATTTCATTGTGATGGGTGCAGCAGTTGTGTCCACATGATCACCCACGGGGAGTTGTGATTAACAGCAGCCACCCGCAACATCAGCTGTTTAACAATCAATCCTGTTCACGGCATGAACAAGAAAGGGGGTTTCCTTTGCCCCTTGATCATCACCCACAGACTCAGGGCTGTCCCGAGCTCTTCCCCATTAGGGCATACCTTACATTTTAAATGCTTAGGCAGTAATACATTGAACTACATAGGTATTCGAAGGTATCATAAAAAAATAAAATGTAAAACTAAATGCCCCCATGTGGGACTAGAAAAATGTAAATAAAGTATACATAAGATATAAATAACAGTAAAAAATGTTCAAAAATATTAAACATATTAGGTATCCTCTTCTTTACAATCCATACAACGAAGTTCACGTGTAAGTAAGAGTGCTGGAAAATGATGTAAAAAAATAAATAAATAATGTAAATGAACACTTTAACACAATACCATAAAAAATACACCACAAAAAAACAAGACGTCACACAGCAACGCAAAAGAAAAAGAATGCAGCGAGACTAATATGGAAAAATGTGCTGCGTCCTTTAGGGGTTAGGAAAATAATTCACATCTTCTCATGGCAACACCAAATCACTACAATCAGTTACCACAATTATAAGACCCCCTAGTCATTACTGGGTGGGCAGGGGCAACTACACTTTTTTGACATATGGTGTAGATTGTCCAAAATTGAATTATTATTATTATTATTTTTATATATAATGACTCTCGCTGAATTTGGGGAATGTGTTTATTTGTTGAGACAAGAAGGATTCAATGGTCTTTCACTATTTCTTAAAAAATGAACAACATTGTAAGGCCCCATGCACACGACCGTAGATTTCCTCCGTAATTACTGACCCATTCATTTCTTTGGCCGAAGGACATCTCGTTTATTTACGGGAAGGTGTTCGTGCCTTAGAAAAGCTCCGCAAAAAATAGGACATGTCCTATTTTTAGCTTTTTACGAACCGTGCCCCCATTCGCACTTTATACGTGAACACGACCCGCAAATGCTGGTGGGCTCCGCGGCCGGTCGTGCCCTAAATCATGGACTGTGATTATGGGCACGGTCGTGTGCATGGGGCCTAAAGGAAGAACCAAACTCTGGAGAAATATACGTCAGTATACAGTAGGTGCCTAATATATTTTTTCTAGGTGTCAGATGGAATCCTTATCACATATTACTCATATATTAATATATAATCTACTTTGTTTGCAGAGTGTTCTTGACCCTGAGTTCACAGTCATGGCTCTGATCCTTGGCTGATAGACATCCCTCTTATGACCAACCATTGGAATGCATGGGTAAAAGCATCTGAGCACCTCCTGTTATCAGCGTAGCTTACTGTGAGATAACTTTCTCTGCTGTAGCCTCAGGTGTTATCAGGTAATGCAATCACTTTCACATAGATGAGATAACAGACTTCAAGTGTCAACCTCAACATGTTTCCTCTAACTAGAGCGTAGGCTCCGGTGACCTGCAATTCCAGATTTGTTGAAACGAAAGTTTCAGAACATCCGGGAAGATATACGAAGCCTCAACATGAAAATGTAGTGCCACATGCCATGTCTAGTAGATGTGGCCCCTCAAGTGTCATCACCACAAATATTGCTTGCAAAATTTTTGAAAGGGTGAGACTTGCCCTCGTTTAATTTTTTCCAGGACTTGATAAGGCAACTACATCCCGATTGAACCTTTGAGCTGCTTGTTGTCCCTTTTTTGCGGAATCAGTTCTATAGGCTAAAAGATCACGTGAAAGAGGCCAACATGTCTACTAAGTAAACCTTACCTAGCCTACAAGTAGAAATGCCATGTAATAAAACACTTTGAGGGTCTTTTACTTTCAGACACCACTGATCTATATGCCTTCCAGGGTATGTTTAGCTAGGGGGGTCTCCAGCTTGGAAAATCCGTAATTTATTCAAAATTGAGAATTGATCCTGGCACAGTCAGGGGACGAGCTAAGGGTAGCTGGCAGGGAATTGGTGCCAGGTGGAGACCATCAAGCCAATCTGGGTAAGTCAGGTTATTCAGATACAGGGCTAGGGCAGCAAACTCAATCTTGCCCTAGGTGAACTAAAGTTTGGGCACAGCTCTTTGGACTGTAGGACCACCCAACAATGGCCCATTATTGACTTTGATGTCCTGCCATGCTTTAATTTTCATGCAGAGTCCTTACGGCAAGTCCCTAAAATCTTACAGAAGTGGACTTCTAGCAATAAGACCCTCACAATAGGCTCCTGGCCTGTAATTTGAGATAGACTTCTCCAAGCCAAGGAGCCCCTTTCAAGACAAAGTTCCAGTATAAACAGTATTACATATATAGATGTAATGATGATATTTCCTATCAGTTACTGACTGATACATGATGTAATCCAGTTGACACCTCCATATATTTTGGCACAGTCACGAGCACAAAAACGTTCCCTCACCCGTTGGACTTGAAGACTATCTAGTAGACCATTGTCTTGTAGACAGCACATTCGTGAAGTATTTTTGGCAGGAGCTCCATAAGTTGCTCTTTCATTATATCTTATATGTCAGTTACTAACAGGTTCAGTATTCATCAGCTGTCATACATCAGAGGTTAATTAATGGTTAATTATTGTAAATGGACGGTACAGTATGCTAAACATTTTTATAATTAAATGATAAATAGGGCAGAGGCAACAAGGCGACACATACATACACAGACATGTCCTGTCCCTTCCCTCCCAGTCCTGAAGGACTACTAAGAATAGAGGAGGACTGGGACTCCCTACGAAGAACTTTGCAAACTTTGCAAAAATTTGCAAATGACACAATTTGTTGTGCAAGCCTCGTGATAAATTAAAGAGAAATTCCAAAAATTCTTTATTTATATATGGATGCAACCACCAGTATACAGATGTAGCAGTGCTAGATTTGGGGAAGGGGCTACATTGTTGATTGCAAGAGTTAAAATAATAAAGCCGGTTCATCTGGCAGGTCCCTCATAGTCCTTGGTAGGGGTGGACATATGATATTGGCAACCAGTGCAGCTGCACATGGGTCCTGTAGGTAAGGGGACCCCTGGTCACCTTAAAAGCAGCTTCCTACTATCTATTAGATTCCACGTAAGGGACTGTGCTGATCAATTTCATGACTCACACCTCATAAAGGGCCTGATAGCATTTTACCCTCTTCCCCTAAGACAATGATCTCCACAACTTGTGGTTCTCCAACTGTGCCAAAAGTAAAACTTCCAGCATGCTCTGACAGTGAATGCTGGAAGTTGAGTTTTTGCACCAGCTGGAGAGTTGGAGACGTTACAAGCCACTGTCGTTCCTCCAGTGCCATAGTATGTACATTTTTTAAGCCCACGTACATGCTCTCTCTCACCCAAGTGCAAAAAGTGCAGCGTGCCACACGAAAAATTGCACAAGGATTCAGTCTATCGCAAGCTTTCTCTAAAAGAAGAAGAAGGGCACCCCAAACACTTTCTCCAACCTTCCAAGCCAGGAGGCCCTGCAAGGGTCGGGGATCATTGGCCTCTCTTCACTGAAGCTTAGTGAGAGCCTGTCTTGCTTCTTGCTTCCACATGGGCTGCCAACCCAGTGTCCACTTCAAGTTTGCCTCCTTCAGAAGGGGGAAACAGGGTTGCAGGGGGCTGAGGAACCTGATCTCCACCCACAAAACCCTAGACCTCCAGGAGGGGCATCCCATAAGGGCGCCGCACCATGAAAAGATCTGGGATATGAATCAACTTTTGGGCCTGATCTGGGGTTTGACGGCTCATTTGGTCCCATCCTACAATTTCTACTCAAGTGCCTAATAGTGTGATTGGTACCATTATGCGCGTCACCCCCCTCAGATTTTATTCCGGACCCTTGGAGCAGCAGGTCACAGCAGAAGGAAAGCCAGTCAGCAGAACCTGAAGAGGAGAAGAGCACACCTGCTCAAATCACGGTACAGAGCGATAGAGATCCTGACAAGAGTGGGTACGGCAAGTTTCAGCACTGTGCACCTGTGTCTCTCCGCCGCAACCTCCACATTTCATCTAATAAAAGGAGGACGACAGACCGTGGCTATCTACCCTGGTCATCGAGTTGAATGTAAAGGGACAGGGAAGTTGCCATAGTTGAAGGACGGGTGGCTTAGGGACCCCTCCAAGTAAAAGTCATGGGTGTGCCCCTGCTAATAAATATATGAAAATAAATAAAAGTTCAATACAGAGAGCTGTCTAATGATCTATTTATACCCAGGATTGTAACTATAACAAGGGGGCATCCTCTACGTCTAGAGGTAAGAAGGTTTCTACACAAACATAGAAGGGGATTCTTTACTGTAAGAGCAGTGAGACTATGGAAGTCTCTGCCAGAGGACGTTGTCATGGTAAATACATGGTCACATTACAGATTGG
The DNA here is from genome assembly GCF_050947455.1 of Rhinoderma darwinii. Lineage (NCBI taxonomy): Eukaryota > Metazoa > Chordata > Amphibia > Anura > Rhinodermatidae > Rhinoderma > Rhinoderma darwinii. The sequence continues at coordinate 112,048,913 of NC_134694.1, read as the reverse complement.
GAAATGCGGAACTATAATACGAAGCCTATGGCATGATATGGGCTCAAATGGCTCCGATTTAAATCCATGCTGCATTACAGAGATATTCTCCCGTAGACATTTACACCATATGGCAGCACACAGAGTCTCTATTATAGGCCTGTATGGACGGTGTACATAGCTTTGGCACGTACATGAGCCGTTGGAAGAATTTAACATCTCCCACCTCATTTAATACATAGATTAGCTGTGAAGGCTCCTAATACAGGTTTGTTTGTACAAGTTAGACAGAAGTTATGAGCAAACAATACCTAGCCCAAAAACTGTCATATAAACTAGGTGTATATAGATTAGTGAGGCTTATGTACTACAGGATGAGGATCGGTGTCATACAGTCTAGCTGTGTGCATTATACTATATTTAAAGTAATACTTCAGTAAACTGATACACTGGGTAATGCCTGATGCGGGGCATGAAGGGGCGGAGCATGACACAAGGATTCAAAGACCAACAATGCACCACCCCCTCAGACCCAGCCAGTGGCATAACTATAGGGGTCGCAGCAGTCGCATTTGCTACCGGGTCCCCCAGCCCCCGCGCTTCCAACTGTATTTGCGTCCTCAGGACGCAAATTTAGTGCAGTGCTGGAGCCTTGCTCCAACATTCACTCTGCCACGAGCACTACATCGCGCCTGTCTGCACCGAGTCATCTACAGCACAGACTGGAGAAGGGTTCTCCACCCGTCATGGGAACGGGGATAGGTAAGTAATTATGTTATTATTTTTCTATTAGGTACGTACATATGGGGGCATTATACTGGGTATGGGAGGGGTGGCTCATATGGTAGCTGCTGAGTGGGCATTATACTGTATGTGGGCATTATATTGTATAAGACAGCTAAGGGGGGCATTGGGGGCATTATACTGCATAGGACAGCTAAGGGGGGAATTATACTGTATGTGGCAGCTATGTGGGGCATTATACTGTTTGTGGAAGCTATGGGGGCATTATACTGTATGGGGGCATTATACTGTTTAGAGCAGCTATGGCAGCATTATACTGTATGGGACATTATAGTGTATGGCGCAGCTATGGGGGCATTATACTGTATGGGGCAGCTATGGGTGACAATATACTGTGGGGGCAGCTATGGGGAGCATTATACTGTGGGTGCAGCTATGGGGGGCATTATACTGTGTGGGGGCATCTATGGGGCCATTATACTGTGTGGGCAGCTATGGGGGCATTATACTGTGGTGGCAGCTATGGGGAGCATTATACTGTGGAGGCATTCATGGAGTCTGTCGGGCAAGGCGGCTTGGCATAGGCGTGTGCAGGGTCTGGTGATGTTGGGAAGGGGTAGGGGGGCTCAAGCTAAATTCTTGCAAAAGGGCCCATGAGCCTTTAGCTACGCCCCTAGACCCAGCACTAGGCATAGCAAAGTGTTTCAGTTTTGGCTAGTGTCATGAGAGGACACAGAAAACAGAGGGCTGGCAAAAACATATCTGGACATATATGGGCCCAATGCCCAATAGCTCATCCACCAGTAATTGTGAGCTATGAAAAGGTATGTAGGAAGAAATATGTAGGAAGCCGCTTTTGGGGTGACAATGGGCACCTTACCTACTGGGACCCGGTGCAGCTGAATCGGTAGCACATATAGTATGTCCGCCCCTGTCGGGAGTGTTCGTGCAACCAAAAAGGAACATAATTAAAAAAGTTTGAGGAAAAAATGAACACAAGCCCCCCTTTATAAATAACTACCGAATTATAGTCACCATCTATTTATCCCTTGCCGATAGGACCAGAAATGTGGTGGCCCATATGAATGAGAACCATTAGACCCTCTAATTGAGTCACACCAATGTATTTCCACTCTAAAAAAGTGTTTCTATATTTCTTCTCACAGCTAAGAATGAAAATTCATGTTGTCTGTTAAGTACCGCAACTGCTGTATGGACTACAGTTCTCGAGATTCTCTGAATGGTCTCTTGGGCATCTTGCGGACATCAAGAGTAGAGCACTCAGATTATTTTTCTACTTGCTCTCTGTTTTATTCTTGGTGTGATGCAAGAGATATGCCAATGAGATGTTTTGTACCTTGCTGCTCCTCCTCCCCTCTCACATCATGCAGTCTCATACACATATTTAATGGAAAGAAACTGCAGCTGCATCCCCCTCCACCCTGTCTTCTTTTTACTGTTTTACACCAGATGCATTTAATTGATTATATAAGGAGGTTTCTGAACATTTACAAGTAAACAATAAAGTACAAGAGGAAGAAACGTAGGAGAAAAGGTAACTGAAGTAAGCGTGACCGATGCTCTCGCCTGCCGACCTCTTTGACCAAGACCTTGCATGAATAACCAACTGAAATAAAAATTCAGGATCCAATGTCATTAATGGAGATAACTAATCTAAGATATCACTTTCCCCTAATAAGATACTGTATATGACAAAGTTTTATATATAAACCCCTTAAAGTCAAAGCTATTTGTAGTTTGTTTTCATTTTTGTTTTTCCCTCCCCGTCTTCAAAGGGTCATAACTTTTTTCTTGTTCCATCAATGGAGCTGTGTGAGGGCTTATTTTTTGCAGGAGGTGTTGTAGTTTCTATTGACACTATTTAAAGTACCATATAATGTACTGGGAAACCGAAAAAAAATATTTGTGGGGGGATGGGGTTGGAAAACACTGTGATTTCTATTGCTTTTTGGCATTTATTTTTACGCCTTTCACCGTGCAGTGAAAACAATAACCTAACTTTATTCTGCTGGTCAATACAATTCTATAGTTTTTTTTCTCTCTTTTACTACTTTAAGGGCTTGTCCACACGTAACGGAATTGCTGCAGGAAATTTTATGCAGCGTGTGGATGAGATTTTTTAAACCTCACCCACTTTGCTGTTACTGTATTCTGCTGCGTATTTTCCGTCTGCAATTCTGCTAAGTGTGGACGAGCCCTAACAAAGAAAAAAAGATCTGTCAAAAAAAACATTTGTTTTGTGTTGCCGTATTCTGGGAGCTATAAAAAAAATTTTTTTCTGTAGATTGAGTGGTATGAAGGCTTATTTTTTGCGGGGCAAACTGTAGTTTTTATCGGTACAATTTTTTGGTACATTCGACTTTTTGACCTCTTTTTATTCCATTTTTTTTAGAGCTAAGGTGTTCAAAAAACTGCAATTCTTTTATTTTTCATTTTATTTTTTTTTTCAGCTAATCTCCTGCAGGTCAAATAATGTTATATTGTAATAGTTCAGACTTTTACGGATGTGGCGATACCAATTATGTTTTTTTAATTTTTAAAAAACAAATTATCTTTTTGTACATTATTAAAAACTTTATTTAACTTTTTTTTAAAAACTTTTATTAGTGTCCCCAGCGGAGTTAAACCAGCGATTCACAATACACAATACACTGCATAGGGGTAGGGCTTAACACGAGTAGAAAGATGGCAGACACCATGCAATCGCGTCGCGGGGGGAGCCAATGGGCTGATGAAGGGGGACCGTCCCCCTTTTTCTAACGGCTTAGAAGCCACAGTCGCTATTGATTGCGGCATCTAAGTGGTTAAGTGGCCAGAATCAGCGTTCTCTCTGATTTTGGCCATTAGTGCGAGGTGTCAGCTGTAATACACAGCCGACACCCGCAGCGTATGGAGCGGGCTCAGTCCATGAGACAGCTCCAAACTTCTCCCCCCACACCATAATGTACAGTGTGCATCAAGGGGTTAAGATATACTACAAATTTATACATAAAAACAAAATAAAACAATTCCAAAGATAGGTATGTTTTTTTTAATTAGTTACTAAATTACTTTTTGTATCTTTTTGTGGTCTTAAACCAAGGGTCCAACCTTCACCCTTGATTGCATAACAATACACTAGAAATAATCCTATTATTGACAATATATTAATACTCATTGTGCATCCAGTTTCTCCAGTGATACATGAAGTGTCTATGATATGGCTCACTATTTGATTACTCTTGATTCTATTTGACTATGGGAGGTTCCACCTATAAGTCACATGCAGCACGCAAGGAATATTGTACATAAACAAGGCTGTATTGGCTGTCATCACTGGGGAGAGTACTTGTTACTTACTGGTAACATGATATGACAAAACAGCTGTCATTATTCACACAACCTAATCAGATATTTTACTAATATTAATAAATATCAATAATTATGTAATAAAACTGTAAAATTTACTATATAGAGTGACCTATAAAGGTCTATAAGCCTAAAATGGCAAAATGATAAACTTTTTAATGTATGCTTCCTTTGTCTATTCTCCACCGTTTACCGGATGCCATTACAGGGAATAGTAGTTGTCACTGACTGGTGACAGCTATGTAATCCCAGACTCATATGTGTTTTGTGGGTGTCAGACTACGTCTACTAAAGCTATCCTGGGGGAGATACTAGTTCTGCTCTAGCTTTCCAATGTGCCAAACCACTAATTCTCCTTCTCTATCAGGTGTGACACGACTGCGCCTTCACCAGCTCCGATTTGCCAGACCACTCTTTCTCCATCTCCTTTAAATGCCACATTACTCGTTCCCCAGCTCTACGATGTGCCAGACCACTCCTTCACCAGGTCTCCTATGTACTAGACCACTCCTTCCCCAGGTCTCCTATGTACTAGACCACTCCTTCCCCAGGTCTCCTACGTACTAGACCACTCCTTCCCCAGGTCTCCTACATACTAGACCACTCCTTCCTCAGGTCTCCTACGTACTAGACCACTCCTTCTCTAGCTCTACTAAATGCCAAAACACTGCTATGCTATGCTATCTCTATGTGCCAGATAACTCCTTCCCCAGCTCTATGATGTGCCAGACCACTCGTTCCTCAGGTCATTCTTTCCCCAGCTGTTCTAAATATAGGCAACTCTTTTTCCAGATCTTTTACAAGACCACATCGCCTACGGCTCCCTAGTGTGCCAGACTATTCCTTCTCCAGCTTTCCTATGTGATAGACCACTCCTTCTCCAGGTCTTCTGTCTGCTAGAACACTCCTTCTTCTGGTCTGCTATGTGCCAGACCACTCCTTCTCCAGGTCTTCTGTCTGCTAGACAACTCTTTCTCCATGTCTGCTATGTGCCAGACACTCCTTCTCCAGGTCTTCTATGTGCTAGAACACTCACTTTCCAGCTTAAGAATGTGCTGGACCACTTCTTCTCCAGGTCCCCTATGTGCTAGACCACTTCTCCTCCATGTCTCCTATGTGCCAGACTACTCCTTCTCCGGTCTCCTATATGCTATACCACTTCGTCTCCAGCTTTCCTATGTGCTAGACCACTCCTTCTCCAGGTCTCCTGTGTGCAAGACTACTCGTTATCCAGGTCTCTTGTGTGCTAGACTACTCCTTCGCCAGATCTATGTGCTAGACTACTCCTTCGCCAGGTCTCCTATGTACTAGACCACTCCTTCTCCAGGTCTCCTGTGTGCTAGACTACTCCTTTGCCAGGTCTTCTATGTGCTAGACCTCTCCTTCGCCAGGTCTCCTGTGTGCTAGACCACTCCTTCTCCAGGTCTCCTGTGTGCTAGACTACTCCTTCGCCAAGTCTCCTATGTGCTAGACCTCTCCTTCGCCAGGTCTCCTATGTGCTAGACCACTCCTTCTCCAGGTCCCCTATGTGCTAGACCACTTCTCCTCCATGTCTCCTATGTGCCAGACTACTCCTTCTCCGGTCTCCTATGTGCTATACCACTTCGTCTCCAGCTTTCCTATGTGCTAGGCCACTCCTTCTCCAGGTATCCTGTGTGCAAGATTACTCCTTATCCAGGTCTCCTGTGTGCTAGACTACTCCTTCGCCAGGTCTCCTGTGTGCTAGACCACTCCTTCTCCTGGTCTCCTGTGTGCCAGACCACTCCTTCTCTATGTCTCCTCTGTGCTAGACCACTCCTTCTCCAGATCTCCTATGTGCTAGACCACTCCTTCGCCAAGTCTCCTATGTGCTAGACCACTCCTTCGCCAGGTCTCCTATGTAATAGACCACTTCTTCTCCAGGTCTCCTATGTGCTAGACCACTCCTTCAGGTCTCCTATGTGGTAGACCCCTCCTTCTCCTGGTCTCCTATGTGCCGGACCACTCCTTCTCCAGCTTTCCTATGTGCTAGAGCAGTCCTTTTATCTCTCCTTTGTACTAGACAGCTCTTTCCCCAACTCTTCAGCATGAGATAACTTTTGTCATTCAAATGTGTTGCATTTTATTCAACTTATAGACGTTTCAGAGTAAAAATTGTGGCGACTCATTGCGCTCAATAATACGGATGTAGCCATCTTTATCTTGACTCTGATAACTTGCCGCATCGTGGTATTACACCAAAAAACTCATTGAAAAAATTAAGATAAAGGATCTTTCCACTGTGTATTTAATGCGTTAAAAGTCAAGATAAAGATGGCTACATCTGTAGGTCCCCCAGATGGAAAATGATAAAACATACAGTACGGTAGTATACATTAATGGCAAATGTGGTACTTTTACAGGGGCACAAGAGGTCCATTGTCTTTTTAAGACTCAGACAGGCTCATAAATACGAACTAAAATCCAGAATCGTTTTCCACTAAGAAGAACCAGGAAGACCACATAAGCCGGGCCAAGGAATTGTAGCGATGGCTCTCAGCAGATAATATCTTCTTCAAGGCTTTTATATGGACATGATGTCCCGACTGAGATGAGACCAGGGAGGGGGACAACTCCAGGTGGAGAGTGCTGCTGTTGCTTCAAATGGCTGCTCATTTATTCCACTGTTCTTATTGGGCACTTATTGCTGCTTTTATTAAAGAGGATTTGTCACTGGTTTAGTAATGCCCAATCTCCTAGCTAATCTGATAGTCGCTGCCACGCTGATAATGATAGTGAAAATCGTGCCCCAAAATGTTTATTTTAATAGTTATGAACTTTTTTCTGAATATGCAAATTAGCCTATACTAGACAAGTGGGAGGCAACACCAGCGATTCTCCTGAAGCGGAGCCTCCTCCCAGCCTCTGACGCTGTCCTATCAGCATGAAGCTGCTTCACACAGTGTGAGAGACTGAGGCTGGACGGAAGGGGGATCACTTCAAACAGCCATATCTCCGGCTGTGGACCACCTAGAACAGCGGTTCTTGTGACATATGAAAGATGAGATTCGAATAATCTGTGCCAAGTGTCATCTGTGCCAATAGTTTGCTACATCAAATATCTGCTACACAAGTGTCTGCCTAATCTTCTATCCAGGTACACTTGTCCTAAATACTATCATTGACTGTAGTTTGGCCAGCTGCTTCTCCGCTACCGTGGAGTGGCCCAGTGGGTCCACATACCTAAAGCCGTGACAGTTAGTATTTGGGCACTGTATGACGTTAGTATTTGGGCACTGTATGATGTTAGTATTTTGGCACTGTACAATATTAGTACTTGGACACTGTATTGTGTAAGCATTCATGCACTGTATGTTGTTAGTATTTGGGCACTGTATAATATTACTATTTGGGCACTATATAGTGTAAGCATTCATGCACTGTATAATGTTAGTATTTGTGTACAGTTTAATGTTAGTATTTTGGTACTGTATGATGTTAGTATTTATGCACTGTATGATGTTAGTATTTATGCACTGTATAATGTTAGTATTTGTGTACAGTTTAATGTTAGTATTTTGGTACTGTATGATGTTAGTATTTATGCACTGTATGATGTTAGTATTTGGGCACTGTATGATGTTAGTATTTATGCACTGTATAATGTTAGTATTTATGCACTGTATGATGTTAGTATTTGGGCACTGTATGATGTTAGTATTTGGGCACTGTATGATGTTATTATTTATGCACTGTATGATGTTAGTATTTATGCACTGTATGATGTTATTATTTATGCACTCTATCATGTTAGTATTTATGCACTGTATGTTGTTAGTATTTTGGTACTGTATGATGTTAGTATTTATGCACTGTATAATGTTAGTATTTATGCATTGTATCATGTTAGTATTTATGCACTGTATGTTGTTAGTATTTATGCACTGTATGATGTTATTATTTATGCACTGTATGATGTTATTATTTATGCACTCTATGATGTTAGTACTTATGCACTGTATAATGTTAGTATTTTGGTACTGTATGATGTTATTATTTATGCACTGTATAATGTTAGTATTTATGCACTGTATGATGTTAGTATTTATGCACTGTATGATGTTAGTATTTATGCACTGTATGATGTTATTATTTATGCACTGTATGATGTTATTATTTATGCACTGTATAATGTTAGTATTTATGCACTGTTATTATTTATGCACTGTATGATGTTATTATTTATGCACTGTATGATGTTAGTATTTATGCACTGTATGATGTTATTATTTATGCACTGTATAATGTTAGTATTTATGCACTGTATGATATTAGTATTTATGCACTGTATGATGTTAGTACTTATGCACTGTATGATGTTATTATTTATGCACTGTATGATGTTATTATTTATGTACTGTATAATGTTAGTATTTATGCACTGTATGATGTTAGTATTTTGGCACTGTATGATGTTAGTATTTATGCACTGTATAATGTTAGTATTTATGCACTGTATGATGTTAGTATTTTGGCACTGTATGATGTTAGTATTTGGGCACTGTATGATGTTAGTATTTATGCACTGTATAATGTTAGTATTTATGCACTGTATAATGTTAGTATTTATGCACTGTATGATGTTAGTATTTATGCACTGTATAATGTTAGTATTTATGCACTGTATAATGTTAGTATTTATGCACTGTATGATGTTAGTATTTTGGTACTGTATGATGTTAGTATTTGGGCACTGTATGATGTTAGTATTTATGCACTGTATGATGTTAGTATTTATGCACTGTATAATGTTAGTATTTATGCACTGTATAATGTTAGTATTTATGCACTGTATGATGTTAGTATTTGGGCACTGTATGATGTTAGTATTTATGCACTGTATGATGTTAGTATTTTGGCACTGTATGATGTTAGTATTTATGCACTGTATGATGTTATTATTTATGCACTGTATAATGTTAGTATTTATGCACTGTATGATGTTATTATTTATGCACTGTATGATGTTATTATTTATGCACTGTATGATGTTAGTATTTATGCACTGTATGATATTAGTATTCATGCACTGTATGATGTTAGTACTTATGCACTGTATGATGTTATTATTTATGCACTGTATGATGTTATTATTTATGTACTGTATAATGTTAGTATTTATGCACTGTATGATGTTAGTATTTTGGTACTGTATGATGTTAGTATTTATGCACTGTATGATGTTATTATTTATGCACTGTATAATGTTAGTATTTATGCACTGTATGATATTAGTATTCATGCACTGTATGATGTTAGTACTTATGCACTGTATGATGTTATTATTTATGCACTGTATGATGTTATTATTTATGTACTGTATAATGTTAGTATTTATGCACTGTATGATGTTAGTATTTTGGCACTGTATGATGTTAGTATTTATGCACTGTATAATGTTAGTATTTATGCACTGTATGATGTTAGTATTTTGGCACTGTATGATGTTAGTATTTGGGCACTGTATGATGTTAGTATTTATGCACTGTATAATGTTAGTATTTATGCACTGTATAATGTTAGTATTTATGCACTGTATGATGTTAGTATTTATGCACTGTATAATGTTAGTATTTATGCACTGTATGATGTTAGTATTTTGGTACTGTATGATGTTAGTATTTGGGCACTGTATGATGTTAGTATTTATGCACTGTATGATGTTAGTATTTATGCACTGTATAATGTTAGTATTTATGCACTGTATAATGTTAGTATTTATGCACTGTATGATGTTAGTATTTGGGCACTGTATGATGTTAATATTTATGCACTGTATGATGTTAGTATTTTGGCACTGTATGATGTTAGTATTTATGCACTGTATGATGTTATTATTTATGCACTGTATGATGTTAGTATTTTGGCACTGTATGATGTTAGTATTTATGCACTGTATGATGTTATTATTTATGCACTGTATAATGTTAGTATTTATGCACTGTATGATGTTAGTATTTTGGCACTGTATGATGTTAGTATTTGGGCACTGTATTAATATTTATATCAATAAATTGTATTATTGTTAATATTTACCATGATGTTAGTATTTGGGCACTGTATAATGTTAGTATTTATGAACAAAAGATGGAATCCTCTTTTTATATGGCTTTAGTAGTTATGTGAAAGTGAACATACATTTACTGTACATGAATTTATAGGAGGATAAAAGAAAAGAAGTGCACATTTTATGGCAGCAAGAGCTCCTCAATCAGCCTGGATGGATGACTATAGGGAACAGCTTGTTTATTTTGCATCTCAATAATGGAAAAGGCGATGATTTAATTTGGCATTATGGAAATATGTTCCCCGAGCGGTAACCAGGCAGCTTATAACAATCAATAAGTAACAAGGCAGACACACAGCATTGGTATTATTCATCCTGACTGCAGGCGAGTTTGTCACTAGTACCTGCATACTATATACTGTATCTCATATATCTCATGTGCAGCACCCTGTGGATATTGTAAGTATTGCACAAAATGAAGTAGTATGGCTCCAGATGTAGCAGAGCTGAATATGTTTTTTTTTTCTTTTAATCCTTCAGGCTGCATTGTTGTGCATCAAGATACTGCCTTATATGTTTGCAGTCCTATGTAAAACTATAAATAAAATATTGTAATATCATAATTGAGTTAAATAGTAAACTTGGCACCTGTTCGTCTCACAGACTCAGCGATAGATAGTTAGATAGATAGATAGATAGATAGATAGATAGATAGATAGATAGATAGATAGATAGATAGATAGATAGATAGATAGATAGATAGATAGATAGATAGATAGATAGATAGAGGGGGATGGATGGATAGACAGACAGACAGACAGACAGACAGACAGACAGACAGACAGATAGATAGATAGATAGATAGATAGATAGATAGATAGATAGATAGATAGATAGATAGATAGATAGATAGATAGATATTTTTTATGTAGCAGAGGTGAGTCTGCAATAATTTCTACATGTAATTAGACGAATTAGGGAAATTGATCCCATCCATGAAGTAAAAAAATGGGGGTGCAAGTAAAATAAACAAGTCCTAGATCTCATTACATTATATGTAAAAAAAAAATATAAATCTGTATGCAGCAAGCTACTATGCTCCCCCTAGTGGCAGCTAAAGTCAGTCACAATTTTATCATTCAACTCTGTAGGTGTGCTAGGGATTTGGAGCTCTGCATCAGGAAACAAGGCTCCAACTGCTATCAAGATATATTACAAAAAGGAATCAACACAGAATTTTGAACCTAAAAACGACACGATAAAGGTGGACACTTACTTTAAGTGTCATCCAAGCTCTAGCGTTGTCAGCAGGACAAGTTTTTAGTCCTGTATACAAACATAGTTCCATTCACTGACAGACAGCAGAGATCTAATGAGTAATTGAAATTCAAAGTATTTTAGAAATTAGTAATAATACTTTTATCATACATTGAATAACCTTTATTCACCTAAAACGGAAAAAACCCTTTAACAGCAACACCATGACCAACCTCTATGGCAGGTGCTATCCGTCATTGCATGCCCGTCATCGGCTCTAAGCCACCGCCCTAGATGACCCTTGAAAATGTCAGTGAAAACACCCATGTCTCTTCCCAAACATATATAGAGGTGAATGATCCTCTTCCTGTTGCCCACAGTTTTCCTTTCCTAGTGATTCATGTATATAAATTTCACTTTGGAGGAGCAATCGGCTCATCAAAGACGAGAATAACGTGTCTTATAGTAACAACCAGATTTACAACGCAGAAAATCCGGATCAGGGGAAAGGAGAGAGAAGACTGAGTCATCGACAAGAAGTGCGTGTATACATGTAAGGAATGTCAATTATTCTAATGGCACCGAGATATGCCAGCCATGCCCGCATCACAGGACGCAGACGCTGCACGTGAGTCCATGCATGTAGGAAACCTCTTCATTACTTGGGCTCTTTCGTAACGCTTTTGTCTTCTAAATTTATCTCATTAGGTATCTATAAAAAAAAAAAACGTACAATAGACTCAGGCGTATATAAAAATCACTTACCGTCAACCCGTTCCCCTCTTACAAAACCAATCTATGTGGAGCCTATAGTGGCCCGTGGGGCAGCCATGTGTCTGAGCGGGTTACCTAAGGCAGCACACAATGCTGCAATGTGGGCCGAGACAACCATACAAGAGTAACCCGCTCCAACAGTCACGTAAATGGAAGAGAGTGGCCCCTATGTTAATAGTCAAATTTGGCCGCCATTATGGTGCTACCACCTAGGGCCGGATGGCTTGCTGTTTGTTTCCCCCTTTTCCATGACCCTTGGCCAATTCACCGCCCCTTGTTTGGCTAACAACTAGTTCCTTTGTCTAGGGGAGTTCTCCACAGGTTCTTGATACCCAATAGCAAAGGGAATGGGGCAAGTTTGGGGGTTGGTCCCATAGCAGCTTTATGGTCTGCCTATATAGTATGTACGCCCTTGCTCCCCATACAAGCATGCCCCCTACATCAACAGAGCTGGTATGAGTACCAGGAAACCTCGGCAGATACCATTGGATGTGGGAACCCATGGCAAGTATGACTGTGTGGTACAGGGCCGACTGTGACTCGGTTGTCCAAGGCCCCCATACAACTGGAGATACCCAACCACAAAAAGATTTAGCCCATCATAGAAGAATGATACCGCACTACAAGAATGACTCCCATCATGCAAGAATGCCCCCTCCCATACAAGACTCACAGTCTGGTTTGTGTTCACTTTAATACAGCGCCTATTGTCGAGAATCAGAGCCAGACCGGACAGAATATGGACAGATCTCGTTTTGGGAAGATGATTTTTAAGGTCCTTCATTTTTATGTTTTTGGTATACGTGGTGGGAGGGCAGGGGGGGGCGGCAGGAGGAGATTGCAAGAATCACCTGAAAACCCAATTCACACATTAGACGGCTCCATGTATATCTGCTTTGAGATGGGGCGACGGTCTGATTTGAGTTAATTTAAAGGGATACTGACTTCAAATTCTTGGCTGCACAAAAAAATCCTGTTTTTGATATTTTCCATAGTTCACCCTAATGTTGATTTCCGTGTCCCTGACAACAAAGTGACGTGCGGAAATCCTGGTTCCTGACTCACCTTACGTCAATTAGCCACACAACAGCACCCTCTAGTGGAATGTTCAGGATATCACAGGCAATAAAATCAATATGTCAATATTTGAATTAAATAAAATAAATTGAAAAAAGTTTTTGATTTAATCAGCTGGGTTTTTTTTGGTGTTGTTGTTTATCTTTAAGTGGAGTTTTTTTCAATACTCGTTCTCCAGTGCAAATGGCAAGGGGGTATTGCTGGCGCTCCTTTCAAGACTTAATGCACCCCCATAACAACCTATCCGACGACACTGCAATAAAATAAATTTGTCTATTCTTTATACTTTATTTCTTACATTATTTGTGACTCCATGTTTAAAGGGATTGAGTGGTTTAGTCAACTGTTTTCCATCTAATCTAATAGGTCATACAGATATAATAGAGAAGGGGGTCCCCACTCTTCCCCAAAGTGGGGATCTTCCTCTGGAGGTCCTGGCTTGTCTGTGCATTGCAGAGATTTATTTTAACGAGGGCCACCTTATGCTGAAAAACTGTATCAGAATAGTAAATAGGATTTTTTTTTACCAGCCTCATTCACACAGTTCAGTTAAGAGACACTTGTTTTTCAGGGCATGCAACATTTTTGTAAAAATGTTTGCTTCCTGTCAGAAAGTCTTACTGTTTGCCTGCAGCTGCCACTAGAGGGAGCTCACTTCATACAAATGTACAATGGGTCCAATTGATTTCTATACTACCGGTAGCTCCCCTAGTGGTGATTGTAGCTTTATGTGTATGGGGAAAATGCTGCTCCACCCCTTATAAAGATATATTATGACATTTTGGTGGTCATTAACTTTAAAGGGATTGTACAGGATCAGAAAAACATATCTACTTTCTTCCAGAAACAGTGCCACACCGGTCCATTGGTTGTATCAGGTATTGCAGCTCAAACTCATGTACTTCAATGGAGCTAAACTGTGGAGAGGTGTGGCACTTTTTCTAAAAGAAAACAACCATGTTTTTCTAATTATGTTGGTGAGATTCTCAGTTTTGCCATAGGAACCAATCATTTCTATGTACACTCAGGTCAATCTGCTCTGAGTGCGTGAATGTACTCAGCGAATGCGCAGGAGACTGCAAGGTGGGGCATGTATTTAGGTCTCATGCTGTTGGGATGCGCCGACCACTGGGGGTGTGTTTAGCCCTAGGGGACAGGAGGTCGTAACCACTGATTACCAATGAACTGCAGGTGCTGACGTTGTCACGTGACCGATGCTGAAAATGACGATACAGCGCTTCTGACGGACATAGTGTCCATCTATAAGTAAGTAGTCATCATTTGTCATTTAAGCACTGATCTTTTTTTTGTACCTTGAAACCCCTTTAAACTATAGAGCTACAATACATTAAAAGAATATAAAACGTACAATCACAAAAATATGTTATAAAGTGCCTAAAAAATAGTACCATGCAGTGCTCAAAATACCATCATACAGTGCCCAAATAAAACTACTATATAATGATCACATAATATCATCATACAGTGCCCCGATAATACCACAATACAGTGCTCAAATAATATCCTCATACAGTGTCCAAATAAAACTACTATATAATGATAAAATAATACCACCACACAGTGCACAAAATACCATCATACAGTGCTTGAATAAAACTGCTATATAATGATCAAATAATATCATCATACAGTGCCCAGATAATGCACAATACAGTGCTCAAATAATACCACCATACAGTGCTCAAATAATACCACCATACAGTGCTCAAATAATACCACCACACAGTGCACAAATAATACCACCACACAGTGCACAAATAATACCACCACACATTGCACAAATAATACCACCACACAGTGCACAAAATACCATCATATAGTGCCCAAATAAAACTACTATACAATGCTGAAATAATACCATCTTATAGTGTCCAGATAATAAGAGAATACAGTGCTCAAATAATACCACCACACAGTGCACAAATAATACCACCGCTCAGTGCACAAAATACCATCATACAGTTCCCCAAATAAAACTACTATATAATGATCAAATAATACCATCATACAGTGCCCAGATAATACACAATACAGTGCTCAAATAATATCCTCATACAGTGCCCAGATAATACCATAATACAGTGCTCAAATAATATCCTCATACAGTGCCCAGATAATACCACAATACAGTGCTCAAATAATATCCTCATACAGTGCCCAGATAATACACAATACAGTGCTCAAATAATACCACCACGCAGTGCACAAATAATACCGCTACACAGTGCTCAAAATACCATAATGCCGTGTCTAAATATAACTGCTATACAAAGCTGAATTAATACCATCATATAGTGCCCAGATAATTAGAATATACAGTGCTCAAATAATACCATCACGCAGTGCCCACATAATACCACTACACAGTGCTCAAATAATACATAACGCAGAGCCCAAATAAAACTACTGTACATTGCTAAGATAATACCATCATGCAGTGCCTACATAATACAGTGCTCAAATAACACCACCACACAGTGCTCAAAATACAATCATATAGTGCCCAAAAAAAACTACTATACAATGCTCAACTAATACCATCATACAGTGCCCAGATAAAATCACAATACAGTGCTCGAATAATACCACCACACAACCAATGCTATCATACAGTGCCCAAATAAAATTACTTTACAATGCTAAAATAATACCATCATAAATTGCCCAGATAATTTGAATATAGTTATACAATGCTCAAATAATTCCACTACAAAGTGCCCAAATAAAACTACTCTATAATGCTCAAATAATACCATCATGCAGTGCCCAGATAATACCACAATACAGTGTTCAAATAATACCACCACACAGTGCACAAAATACCATCATACAGTGTCCAAACAAAACTACTATACAATGCTGAATTAATACCATCATACAGCGCCCAGATAATACCACAATATAATACATAATACAGTGCTCAAATAATACCATCATACAGCGCCCAGATAATACCACAATATAATACATAATACAGTGCTCAAATAATACCATCATACAGCGCCCAGATAATACCACAATATAATACACAATACAGTGCTCAAATAATACCATCATGCAGCGCCCAGATAATACCACAATATAATACACAATACAGTGCTCAAATAATACCATCATACAGCGCCCAGATAATACCACAATATAATACACAATACAGTGCTCAAATAATACCATCATACAGCGCCCAGATAATACCACAATATAATACACAATACAGTGCTCAAATAATACCATCATGCAGCGCCAAGATAATACCACAATATAATACACAATACAGTGCTCAAATAATACCATCATGCAGCGCCAAGATAATACCACAATATAATACACAATACAGTGCTCAAATAATACCATCATACAGCTCCCAGATAATACCACAATATAATACACAATACAGTGCTCAAATAATACCATCATACAGCGCCAAGATAATACCACAATATAATACACAATACAGTGCTCAAATAATACCATCATACAGCTCCCAGATAATACCACAATATAATACACAATACAGTGCTCAAATAATACCATCATGCAGCGCCAAGATAATACCACAATACAGTGGGCAAATAATACCACCACACATTTCTCTTGAAAGGAACAGGTTCTCCTTGCAGAAATCCAGCTGGTTGAGTCTTAGGGTATGTTCACACGCATTGTTTTCAGACGTAATTCGGGCGTTTTACGCCTCGATTTACGCCTGAAAAAACGCCCCTAATACGCCTACAAACATCTGCCCATTGCTTGCCATGGGTATTACGGTGTTCTGTTCCCACAAGGTGTAATTTTATGCGTTGCTGTCAAAATACAGCGCGTAAAAAGACGCCCGCGAAAAAGAAGTGCATGTCACTTCTTGGGACGTATTTGGAGCCGTTTTTCATTGACTCCATTGAAAAACAGCTCCAAAAACGGCCGTAAAATATGCAGCGAAAAACGCGAGTTGTTACACAAACGTCTGAAAATCAGGAGCTGTGTTCGCCTGAAAACAGCTCCGTATTTTCAGACGTTTCTGTTCACTGCGTGTGAACATACCCTTACAGGCAATAGGAAAAAGGAAGCAAATCAGCTGCATCCAGAAAGATGAAAACCGTCTCTTTAGTGCCACCTATAGGTGGCTAGCCTGTAGGTCAACGTTCGACCCATAATAGAGTCTCTATAGACAGCACTGTTTCAAACTTGTTGCCCCTCATCAGTGCAGAGTAGGATTCTGGTTGGGTAGGTGAGATGCCTTTGAAGAAGCTCTCATAGGTGGCATTTGAGAGACAATTTTCTTCCATCGAGAAGAGTGCCATTTGCATTTTATACAGTGCTCAAATAAAGCCACCATACAATGCTGAAATAATAATACTCTTGTAGATCATAATGGAGGCCTCTATATGGCAGAGTCACGGAAATATTTGTCCCTTTTAGCCCTCCCTATAATCTAACACCGATCCATCAAAGAATTTATATGCCCTAACCCATGGCGGGAATGACTAATAAAGCCACCTATAAAAAAGAGTTATCATCATGTCAGAGGTAGTCAACACCTGTAAAAAAAACTTTCCAATTTGCATTTGGAATGAGCGTTACTATAACCTTTATCCGGCCTCTCTTTTATGTCTATTATTTACCGTGTGAAACAGTTAGTTGTTGGCTTGGCCTCAGAATGTTATTATATGACTCTCATAGTCTCATTGTATCTATTTCATTGAGACGTTAATGGCTCTTCACGCTGTCACTTTCCTAGAATGTAAAACCGTTTTTTCTAAATTTCGACCTTCAGTCTTTGAGAGTCTTAGAGAGTATAGTCAGGGACTGTGTCAGGCTCACATGCTCTGTTTTCTCCATCTTCGCTCTCATAACACCATTTTAATTCATTTACATTTTGCCATTGCCTTGAATGAGTCTCCTGGACTGACATAGACACACAGCCAAATAAAAAAAAATCTGTCTGCCACTAGGGGGAGCTCAGGAACTTACCGCATACTGTTTATACATTGAACTCATTGATAACACTGTACACCGTTAGCTCCTAAGCTCCCCCTAGTGGTGGCTGCAGGCAGCCAGAACTTTATTATTTAACTCTGTGCAGAGGATTTAGAACCTTGTATTAGAAAATCCACTATAAAGATATTTTAACAGGATTTTGGACCTAAAAATGACAAGATGATAAAAGGTGGATATTTACTTTAAGAGACCGTCTTCTGTCAAGTTGTTAAAAATTATATTCAATAGTTTCCTGGTTATTTCTGCCTCTGAGGATGAAAAGTAAGAACATTAAGGCCACCATTACAGTCCTAAATAGCAAATTAGTCCTGTTGTGCCATAATATTTCCATATAATTGCATAAATAGGCAGATTTTCCATTCAAGAGTCTGGGAAAACTGGGGTGACAAGTAACCATTGCTGTTGGTCGTCACCAGTTTTTCTACACAGCATTCATTCTGTTACATGAATTCATCAACAAATTTTTTTATTTTTACTATTTGCTTTTTCCTTAATTTCTACATGTGACCCAATGAATTCCTAACGACTGTGGATATCGTGCAACAGGCACTAATGCTGCAGCAAAAAGTCTACGTGTAGTCCCCAGTCTGCAACTTATATATCCCTGTTGGGTGACACATATAAAAATAAAAAAAGATCATGGGATGACAAAAAGTTTCAATCAAGTCACATGACTGTGACTTCCACGTGACAAGTGTGTGTATGTAACCCCCTGACAGAGTATTAAGATCCTGTTATATAATCTGGATACTTTCTGTCGGATTGTATCCTTTATTGATGCTATACTAGAGTCTATCACAAGAGGGCACCACACTCTGGCTTTTTTTTATACAGTATATACAGTATATATTTATTTCTTGTTGCTTATATAGTGTCAACATATATTGTGGATTGTGCAAATATTGCAATATTCACATTGGTCTGGAAACAACTTCATAGGAAGTCAATTAAAGGGGTTATCTGGGGACCAAAAATTATTATCAGTGCAGTCCCTGCAGTATGTGATACACTCGCTAATATACATTCCGGTCCCCGTCACGCTGATTCTTAGATTTTCATAGATTTTTATAGCGCTGCCGGGGGACCGGAAGTCTAGTTGCACAGTCTTCTTTGTTGACGATACGACTATTCGTCATGTGATCAGCCCCGCTGTACTATATGTAATCGCTGTACTAATGCTACTGCTTGTACATGGAGAACAGCGGGGCCGGTCACATAAGTCGTATCGTCAACAAAGAAGACTGTGCAACTAGACGGAAGTCCCCCGGCAGCGCTATAAAAATCTATGAAAATCTAAGAATCAGCGTGACGGGGACTGGAATGTATATTAGCGAGTGTATCACATACTGCAGGGACTGCACTGACAATCATTTTTGGTCCCCACATAACCCCTTTAAAGGGATTGTCTCATCATAGACAACCTCTTTTAAAATGCGGCCAGTAGGGAGGTCCGCTGATCGACCCGAGTTCCACTCCTGATACCCTCAGCAAACATTTGACAGGGAAAACCAAAGCAAGCCACTGCATCTATTCAGTTGAATGTACATCCATATAAAATAGGGACAGTTTTGGTCCGCCAGAACGAAGGCTGCTTTTATAGGGGCATATGGACAAGGTTGTCTTCATAAATGCATTACATTAAGTTCAATAGGAACTGTGTAATACTTCATATTCCCTGTGGAGGCGCTGCAGGGATTCTAAACACTTGCTGCAGGTTTTCTCACACTGTACAGATGATTGCTGAGGGTCCCAACAGTGAATGAACCTGTTATCAGCTCATTTTTGGAGATTCTACTACCAAAAAGGTGTTGTCATAAGTGGACAAGCCCTTTAAGGGGTCAATACATGTGTAATATAATAGATAAAGGAATTGCAGGGGATGAATCACAATCCTGGCCTGTACAGACACGTTTCCATGCCCCGGACATGACTGATTCCACTGTAAGAATTTGAATACAAAGTAAAATGTACAACAAAGAGTTTCAGGAAGTCGGATAAGAAGAATAAGGAAGACGTACTTGTTTTACACAATAGAAAACTAAAAAGACTGGATGTGAGCTGTATATTTAACATTGTAATTCCCTTCTTTCCAACTTCCAGCCACCAGGTGGTGCCACATTGCAGCCTTTCCCGTGAATTTAAAGGGGTAGTGCAGGATTAGAATAACATGACTGCTATCTTTCAGAAACAGTGCCACACCTATCCATGGGTTGTGTCTGGTATTGCAGCTCAGCTCTATTGAAGTGAAATACTGCACACAACACAACCTGATGACTACCCCTTTAAGAAGTCTGAATAAAACTAGTTACTTAGTATCCCTGACTGTGTAGGTTCAACTTAAATAAAACTGCAGTAAAGTATTAGATAGATAGATAGATAGATAGATAGATAGATAGATAGATAGATAGATAGATAGATAGATAGATAGATAGATAGATAGATAGATAGATAGATAGATAGATAGATAGATAGATAGATAGATAGATAGATAGATAGATAGATAGATAGATAGATAGATAGATAGATAGATAGATAGATAGATAGATAGATAGATAGATAGATAGATAGATAGATAGATAGATAGATAGATAGATAGATAGATAGATAGATAGATAGATAGATAGATAGATAGATAGATAGATAGATAGATAGATAGATAGATAGATAGATAGATAGATAGATAGATAGATAGATAGATAGATAGATAGATAGATAGATAGATAGATAGATAGATAGATAGATAGATAGATAGATAGATAGATAGATAGATAGATAGATAGATAGATAGATAGATAGATAGATAGATAGATAGATAGATAGATAGATAGATAGATAGATAGATAGATAGATAGATAGATAGATAGATATGAGATAGATAGATAGATAGATAGATAGATAGATAGATAGATAGATAGATAGATAGATAGATAGATAGATAGATAGATAGATAGATAGATAGATAGATAGATAGATAGATAGATAGATAGATAGATAGATAGATAGATAGATAGTCTTTCGGTCCGTACACTGTTTGCTCGGCTTTCCAAGGAAAGTCGATCAGAAATGAAGCGGCACAGCATTCACGTGAGCGCTTCTGCTGCTTTGTTTTAGCGATCGGTTGG
Source organism: Rhinoderma darwinii (assembly GCF_050947455.1). Taxonomy (NCBI): domain Eukaryota; kingdom Metazoa; phylum Chordata; class Amphibia; order Anura; family Rhinodermatidae; genus Rhinoderma; species Rhinoderma darwinii. The sequence goes on along the minus strand of NC_134694.1, from coordinate 112,027,553 downwards.
GGTGTCAGTGCTTGGACCCTCACCGATCTAAACTTCTGACATGAAACTATGACATGTCAAAAGTTTTTTAAAAGTCTAATTCCCTTTAAACCCCTATGCACAACATTGCTGGCGCACTACAATGACTCTCTTAGTTCAGATAATGCAGTAGTTTTTTTTCTGCAGTTCTAAGTAAAACCACAGATTGCCATGATGAGTTGTGCCATGTTACAAATTTAGCTCTGCTACACCTATTTTTGGTTATACAAGAATAAACCACTAAAAATCCAGTAAGACAGTATCTCTGATGGCCTTACACTTCCCTCATCACACAGTTAATGCTCATTACATGCCCCGTCACGTTATCCGATAATAAACGCCATAAACAAGAAAGTCATGTGCGCAGCACGTCAGTCACCTTCAGGACTCTCGGTAATTGACTCTCTCAGTGTGTAAAGAGCAGATTATGCAACACACTTAATGACGTTTCTTCTGCCAGGATTTCTATTTTCTGCTCAGTGAACGCCCGCAGTATAACGTGTGTGAGGTGTGAGAACTGACTAATAAACACTTTATAACCTCTCAACATTCAGTATTGACAGGGCTCATACCTGCGCAGCGACTCAGCCTCCCCACCACTGACAACCCATGTGCTGATTAAAAAACATGTCACTCTAAAATCCAAAATTCACCAGTAACAGCCTTCTTATGTCAAGCTTTCTTACTTCTACCTGGCTCTGAGATTCAGTATGACCATTGCCCATAAGTCGGACCAAGCTCTCCTAGAATCCTGTATGACAGATATGGTTGAGGAGTAATATGTCCCCTACTTCATATCACCCAGTGGCGGACACAGACTGCAAAAGGCCCCTGTGCAGATAATGTGCCAGGGCCCCCCCCCCCCCCACCCCGCAAACTTCTCATGGCCGACGGTCCGCTTTCAGCTGCATCGCTGGGTCTCCTAAGTGACCCAACAATGCAGCACTAGCAGCCGGGGCGTCACTAAGGCTGGGTTCACACACACACTATTTACGGACGTAATTTGGGCGTTTTAGCATTGAATTACATCCGAAAATGCGGCTCAAAAGCGTCGGAAAACATCTGCCCATTCATTTGAATGGGTCTTACGATGTTCTGTGCCGATGGTCATTTTTTTTTACGCGCCGCTGTCGAAAGGCGGCGCGTAAAAAACTGCCTGTCACTTCTTCAGATGTAAATGGAGCCGTTTTCCATGGACTCCATGGAAAACCAGCTTCAATTACTTCCGTAGTGGACGCAGCAAAAGACGCCTGCACATGCCATTACGGCTGAAATTACGGTGCTGTTTTCTCCTGAAAACAGCACAGTAATTTCAGCCGTAACAGACGCTGCCGTGTGAACATACCCTCAGGGCTTAAAATGTCCGGGAAATAGCCCCAATACATATGTGTCCGCCCCAAAAAAAAGTGTGTGTATAGGAGACAGCATAGCATATCTATAGCACTACGACCCTATAAACTATGGATAGGATTAGATACAGTGGCTGAGCAGACAGTATCACACATGATAGGATTAGATACAGTGGCTCAGAAGGCAGTATCACACATGATAGGATTAGATACACAGCTCAGCAGACAGTATCACACATGATAGGATTAGATACAGTGGCCCAGCAGACAGTATCACACATGATAGGATTAGATACAGTGGCTCAGCAGACAGTACCACACATGATAGGATTAGATACAGTGGCTCAGCAGACAGTACCACACATGATAGGATTAGATACAGTGGCTCAGCAGACAGTATCACACATGATAGGATTAGATACAGTGGCTCAGCAGACAGTACCACACATTATAGGATTAGATACAGTGGCTCAGCAGACAGTATCACACATGATAGGATTAGATACAGTGGCTCAGCAGACAGTATCACACATGATCGGATTAGATATAGGGCCCAGCACAGTATCATACATGATTGGATTAGATACACAGCTCAGCAGACTGTATCACACATGATAGGATTAGATACAGGGCCCAGCTCGCTGACATTGCGGCTCCAGCGCTGGACCCAGGAAAGGTAAGAATAATAATTTTGCTTCTTTATGTGTTACTGATTATTTTTGTGTGTTTGTGTTTTTTTTACAGGTTCGGTTGTTGGACTTCGGATACGAGGACTTCAATGACGGCGTTTTTTTTATTCTCAATAAAATGGTTAATGAGGGTTGTGTTTTTATTTCAATAAAAAAAATTTCTATGTGCTTGTATCTTTTTAAACTTTATTATCACCGCCTTAGTAATGGCCGCTGGCTGATTGACAACCTCCATTACTAAGGCGAGGCTTAATGTTAGCCGGTGCAGAGTCTACACTAACCCCCATTATTACCCCGGTACCCACCGCCACCAGGGGTACTGGGAAGAGCCGGGTACAAACCAGTACCCGACCAGCTGTAGTGACGGGCAGGCACCGGGGTGGCCGCAGGCTGGTAGTATTAGGCTGGGGAAGGCCAAAAACAGTGGCCCTTCCCACCCTTGTAATGCTGCCTGCTGCTGCTGTGTTGTATCTGGCTGGTTATGAAAATTGGGGGGGACCCGACATCGTTCTTTCCAATTATTTTTTAAATGACGTGGCGTCCCCCCCATTTTCATAACCAGCCAGATACAATAAAGCAGCAGCAGCCTAGCATCACCAGGGTAGGAAGGGCCACTGTATCTGGCCTTTCCCCTCCTGATAATACCAGCCTGCGGCCACCCCAGTGGCCGACCATCACTACAGATGGTCAGGTACTGGATCGTACCCGGCTCTTCCCAGCACCCCTGGTGGCGGTGGGTACCGGGGTAATAAAGGGGGTTAGTGTTAGCCTCTGCACCGGCTAACACTAAGCCCTGCCTTAGCAATGGATGCTGTCAATCAGCCGGCGGCCATTACTAAGGCGGTAGTAATATAGTTTAAAAAAAACCACAAAGACATAGAAAAAATATTTTATTGAAATAAAAAAAAAAAACACAACCCTCATTAACCATTTTATTAATAAAAAAAAAAGCTGTCATCGAAGTAGTCCTGGAATCCGCCGTAGTCCAACGACCGAACCTGTAAGAAAACACACAAAAAATGATTAGTAACACATGTGTTAGGGTATGTGCACACACACTAATTACGTCCGGAATTGACGGACGTATTTCGGCCGCAAGTACCGGACCGAACACACTGCAGGGAGCCGGGCTCCTAGCATCATAGTTATGTACGACGCTAGGAGTCCCTGCCTCGCTGCCGGACAACTGTCCGGTACTGAAAACATGATTACAGTACAGGACAGTTGTCCCACAGCGAGGCAGGGACTCCTAGCGTCGTACATAAGTACGACGCTAGGAGCCCGGCTCCCTGCAGTGTGTTCGGTCCGGTACTTGCGGCCGAAATACATCCGTCACTTACGGACGTAATTAGTGTCTGTGCACATACCCTAAGGCTTAGATACAGGGCCCATGTGTGATACTGTCTGTGGGACCCTGTATCTAAGCCTACCACAAGGTAGGCTTAGATACAGGGTCCAGCAGACAGTAATCTTATACAGTATAAGATTACTGTGTGCTGGGGCCCTGTATCTAAACCTACAGTGTGGTAGGCTTAGATACAGGGCCCAGCAGACAGGATCACGCATGGGCCATGTATCTAAGCCTACCATGTGATTGGCTTAGATACAGGGCCCAGCAGACAGCATCACACAATCTGTGATCCTGTCTCATGGGCCCCCTAAGCCTGCTACATCGTAGGCTTAGGGGTTGTGCAGTCCCTAAACATTGATGGCCTATCCTCAGGATAGGCCATCAATAGCTGATGTGTCGCCCGGGACCCGCAAATCAGCTGTTTTGAAGGGGCCGCAGCACTCGTACGAGAGCTGCTTCCCCTTCATTTCACTACTCGCCCACACTGTGAATCGCCGAAACCGATTCACAGTGTGACCGGAATGAAGTGACAGGAATGAAGGGGAGCAGCTCTCGTACGAGTGCTGCGGCCCCTTCAAAACAGCTGATTGGCGGGTCCCAGGAGTCGGACCCCGCCAGTCAGGGCTATCTTACCTTCCTCTTCGGCCGCGGCGGGAGTTCTGTCGTCTCGATGCTGTGCGCGGCGCATAGCGCTGTGACGTCATGTGCTGCGCACAGCGCCTGACGTCAGGACCTCCGCTGCGATCCGGAACCAGGAAGGTAAGTAAAGTATGTTACTATAGTAACAGGGGCCCGCGGCCCGAGTTACTATAGTAACTTTTTATTGATGTGGTGCGGGGGGCCGTGGGCCCCCCTGGCTTCGGGGCCCGGTCGCAATTGCGACCGCTGCGACCCCTATAGCTACGCCAGTGGTCCACGGGCCTCTGTCTCAGTCCTCAGCATCGCGCAGCTGAGAACTGAGTCGGCCAGCAGAGGAACGGGCCCCCTTCCCACGCGGGGCCCTTGTGCAGCTGCACCGGCTGCACATGCGGTATGTCCGCCCCTGATATCACCCATACATAACTAGGCAAATTATGCAGGAGATATGGAGTCTTGGATTGCTGAGAGTTTAAAGGGATTGTCCAGGATTAGAAAAACATGGCTGCCATCCAAAAACATCGGCACCTCTGTCCATGGGTTGTGTCTGGTATTGCGAAAGGTCGGAGGAGAATAAGTGGACTTAAGCTGAAAAAAGGGTGATGGTAACTCGAATAGCCATGGAGTGGTCTTCAGAAGAGCACAGAACATCAAACCTTAAGTAGGGCTGCGACGACGAGTAGGCAGAGGTGGGGGGTGCAATTTGAATCAAAATAAATATTTTTCTTAATATCCTGAGGATGGTGACTGCTGCTTGGTTCATTCTTGCCACATCAGAAGCCAGAGAGCGTCGCGACCCTGCAGCGACAAGACACTGACAAAGAAGGAAGCAGTTGAACTTGCCAGTACTGTACTGCCGCGGCCCTGATCCTTTCTGCGGTACTCATCGAGACGTCAGTGTCCTCACATTCACTCTCCTACTGCCCACCACGGGCCAGCGGCACCGCATCACAGAGGAAAGAGATAGGGATCTGGGTCAGGGAGCAGAAGTGATCAGTCCCATTAGACGCTTCAATCGATTCAGCGGAGGAAAACGCTCATTGGCAAGAAGGGAAGCCCTCTCTTGATCTAACTGGCTGCACATGTAAGTGAGCCACTCAAAAAACCAAGACGTCAAAAAAACAGCCTGGGCAGTTCTATGGATGAGCTGACAGGTGCATTGGCGCCGCACACTACAGATGGTAATTGTAAATATAAGGGATTGGGTGAGGTTGTGGTGCTCTCAGGGATCTAAGGTTAGCCAGTATCACTGGCACTGCCAGTGCCTGGTGGGGAGGGGGGTCAGAGTTGTGGGGGGGGGGTGCCATTTGCCTTGTCTGGCAACGTCATCAAAAGACCTTGCTCCAGCCCTGGGTAGATGGTCTACAGCAGCAGAAGACCGAGACCATCCCTGAAGCTAAGAACTGAATATTGAGGTCAAAGTTGACCAAAACTGTAACGCTGAAGTCTGGAGAGATGCCTCCTGGCCTGATGAATCTTGATTTGTGCTGCACTATGCAGACGGTAGGGACACAATTTGGTGTAAACCACATAGATTTGTCCTCCTCAGAGTCAATACGTGGGAGGTGAGTACACATCGGAAGTTTTCTCCAATGTACACCACTGTAAAACCATATACAGTGGAATACCTCATCCATGTTATAAATTCTCGATGACTTCTTGGTTAGGAGCACTGTGGTCTTGTAGCCCTTCAATCCTACGTTCGACAACATCTGCATTGAGTTTGTAAGTTCTCCTTGTGCTTGCGTGGATTTTCTCTGGATCTTCAGGTTTCCTCCCACAGTCCAAAAACATACTGATAGTTTATAGGGATTGTCCTTTATAGGGAATTCTGAGTAGTAGAGTGGGGATCTATTTCCAGGATTCTTATTTTTTTTTGGAGAGTGTCTACAAAAACTTTCTCTCACTCTGGAGGACCCAGCATGTCCATGTATTAAATGGGAAGCACATTGATTACTGTGCAATACTTTATTTCACATGTGGTGGCGCTGTAGGAAAAATGTAACAGTTTCTGAACACTACAGATTTCTGCTGATCACTGGGAGTCCTAACCACAGGAGTACCCTACTAATAATAAGGGTTTGTCCAAAGTAGACAACGCCTTCAAGTCGTTTTCTATGAAAATTGGGAAAAGAAACGGATGCAGTCAATGATAATCTCTGTACAGCGCTGCAGACTCTGTTGTAACATGAGGGATTGTGAAAATTTACAATGGATTCCCCTTCCTGATGACTTCAATTATAAAAAACTGGTTTAGTGAAACTTGTTGTCTCATTGTTTTGAGTACAATCTGTCCTATTTTGCAATGTTGAACAGCTCAGGTACTACTCACTCTTCTACCCATCATCTGCAAGATGGGGATACCTGGTCTTTCAACTCAGAGATGATGCAAAAAATATATTTTCCCCGGTGCCATCTACTTAGACTGGAATGAACCGGGCCAAGATATCTTACCAAAAACACACACAAAAACATTATATCACTGTTATGTCCACCACCGCTCCCTCACCATATACTTACCTCTCCACTGGTCTTAAAGGGCCAGAGTGCACCAACTACCCAGCTTTCTCAGGGTATGTAAGGAACCTCTACCATTGTCTGAGAAATTAGATTAATCCTAGTTAATATAGCGATACCCTGCATGACACTTTGTCGGATTTCCTGTGATTGACCTCTGCCTGTACTTTGACCATCCCTGCCTGATGACTTCACTGACCTCTTGCTAGTGACCCGTGACGTAGCTCTGCCGTCTGCACTGATCTGCAGCCGCTGACCCCTATTGCTACATATAGACTAGATAGAATTACGCTATCCATAGCTATCCTGCAGGCATTGTGCCCAGGAGTTCACCTCCTAGCAGCTTGTATTGATCATTTTAATATTTGTGGTTCATCAATTTGCTTACAATAGCAGTAATAAAAAAAAAATCATCGAAATATTTGGGAAGTAGTTGGGAAGCTCGGGCTTCACTTGCCTTCGGGCATTTAGTTAATAGTAATTGTTTATGTGCCCACCAACTACCAGGGTCTTCTTGTGTCGTTTTGCCAGCAGCAGTCTAGACACATGTATAGGGGTTAATAAGTGAATACCTGGGGTCCCCTTAGACTCCGCCCCCCCCCCCCCCCCCCCCGGTTTAGCCCCATATCAAATTCCTTGGGGACATAGTGGATTCACACCATCCTCTGTTGGCCCCGTAACAGTTTCATTTCCCACGGCCATGTGACAAACACGTAAACTAAACCCAAAACAATATGGAGGAATTTATTAATTTTTCTACGTAAGTTTTCTGTTTAAATTTAGGGTACGCTGCAATTACAAAAAACACCACCAGGGTAAAAAAATGTTCCAAAACTAGGCATAGAGGAGATGTGCAGATAAATATATACTGTCCTGTTTCCTCGCAGATATATCACACCATCAAGGTTTTACACATAAAAAAAGAAACATATAAGAATTTTTTATTCTCACTGTTTTTTGAGTGGTTTATTTGCCATATAGCATTTTTCAATTCTGATTTTTTTTAATAGTTTTTTCTTTTTGAATTCTTACTTTTCTTGGTAGAATTGTATGAGTTTTTTTAATTTTACACGTTTTTATAGCAGCCAAGGGGCCTAATGAAGGCCCTCAGGTCAGCCATCTTTGTGCTCTTATTAAGCTTTGCCATAGGCGCCATAAAAAATATATTAAAAAAAAAGCAAGAATTGTTGTCACCTTGGCTCCCCAAAAAAAAATAGAATAAAAAGTGATCAAAACGTCATATGTACAAAATGATACCAATAAAAATGACAGATCGCCCCCGCAAAAAAAAAAAAAGCCCTTGCACTGTTCAATTGATGGAAACATAAAAAAGTTACGGTCTTTTAGAATATGGCAACACAAAACAAATTTGTTTTTTAACAAATAGCTTTTTCCTTCTAAAAGTCGTACATCATAAATAAATAATTATATACTATATAATTATATAGTGCACCTATAAATTATACTATATAAATTTGATATTGATGTAATGATATTAACCCACACAATAAAGTTAACATATTGTTTTTATTGCACGGTTGAACTATCTACAGGAGGTGGGGGCTATATGTGGAGCACTATCTACAGGGGGTCTATATGTGGGGCTATATGTGGAGCAATAGCTACGAGGGGCTATATGTGGGGCACTATCTATGGGGTACTATATGTGGTGCACTATCTATACGGGGGACAATATGTGGGGCAAGGGCACTATCTACAAGGGGGGCTATATGTGGGCATTAGCTACAGGGGGCTATTTGTGGGGCATTATCTACAGGGGACCACATGTGGGATATTATCTACAGGGGGGCTATATGGGGGGCACTATCTACAGCGGGCAATATGGGGGCACTATCTACAGGGGGCTGTAGGTGGGACAGGCTCTATGTAGGGCACTATCTACGGGGGCGCTATCTATAGGGGCTCTTCGGGGCAGTATCTACAGGAGGCTCTACAGGGGGCACTATCTATGTGGGGCACTGCCTACAGTGTGCTCTATGTGGGGTACTATCTACAGGGGGCTTTATGGGGAGCACTATATACAGGGGGCTCTGTGGGGGCACTATCTACAGGGGGCAGTGCGTGTGTGTGTGTGTGTGTGTGTGTGTGTGTGTAGGTAGGTGTGTGTGTGTGTGTGTGTGTGTGTGTGTGTAGGTAGGTGTGTGTGTGTGTGTGTGTGTGTGTGTGTGTGTGTGTGTGTGTGTGTGTGACACAGTGTATGGTAAGAGAACTAGTTAGCAAGAGAACTAACTAATGTATAAACAAAGAATGGCTGCGCCGGGAAGGGGTTAAATAACATGTTACCCAAACAATTGCACATGAATTGTTTAGGTTTTTACGTATTTCTGCGTAAGTTGCGGCGTTTTCATGCTGCGGGTTTTGCTGCGTATTTCTGTAGAACTACAGGGATAGAATTCACAAGCAGAATAGCGGGATAAATTGACATGCTACAGTTTCGAAAATACGCAAAGCGGGTCAATTTACGTCCTGAAAAATTACCTGGAATCTCATTGTCTATGCTGGCACTGTATTACGCTGCTACAAATACGCGTGGCAAAACCGCATGTAATACACATCGTGTACACGTAGTATAAATATTGTGTATTTTCCACAACGTATTTCAATGTGGAATATCCGCAGTGTAACACAGTAACAGCAGAGGGGATGAGATTTAAACAAATCTCATCCACATGCTGCGTAAAAAATCCATTCATAAATTAACCTGCAGTGCGTGTTTTTTTTTTAGTGAATTCAATGGAAAAGTAAAACCCGCAATAAATCTCAAATGTAGCGATTTTTTCGGAGGAAAAGCTGCGATTCCACCGCAAAAATCGACGGCAAGTATAAAGATCCGGGTAAGTATAATCTTTTTTTTTTTTTCTGATATGCGATTTTTGCGGTGGAATCGCAGCTTTTCCTCTGCAAAAATCTCAACATTTGAGATTCATCCCATATGACTGCTACAGCGAATCACAGTCTGCAGTCGCCATGACTACGGCCCGAGGTAAGTATAAGGGGTTTTTTTCTTCTTTTTAATGCTATTTGCTGCAGTGGACATTCCGGCCGAAAAACTTCACAATTTGGTGCGGTTTTTCAGACAGAATTCCCTGTGGGTTCCAGAGCAGATATGCTGTGTACTTTTCCGCTGCATATCCGCCCTGTGTGAACATAGCTTAACCGTCAAGCTCTGTGTCCATTTGTGACTGTAACCGCTACCCTGTGTGCCATATTCTGTAAAACCGCCAAGCTGTGTGCCGTGTTATAACCATTACGCTTGCCCCAAGTGGAGTAAAGATATATTTTCTTCTGACACCTTCTATGACTCCATTACTCCACCATCCCCGTGTGGGGAACATGGTCAGGGCCAGGGGCCACACATAAGAATTCTGACTCTTTATATTATAATTCAGATTTTATCCCAGAATTTCCGACTCTTGGTTTAGAATTCAGATTTGGATCTCATCTTCCATGAGTGTCAAATGTACATGGTTGGCAGATTTTCTCCGTCTTCGCCCATCATGTCCTGTGTCAATTCACTAATGGGAGTGTTACACATCTCAGACAGTTTCGTGCAGTTGTCTTTGGGTGTGTTGGCCACAGACCTGGGTGTGGGACTTTGAGAACAATATTGTATGAGATTCAGTTTGGATTTGGATGACATAGGCTCAAGGATTGGATTTCTCAATATCTCAAGTTCCCTCAATGTGCACAGGACACCTGCTGAACCACAAATTCTATCCAGTTTCTTGCTTATCTCTCATAGATCTGATCCGTATGTGGGTGTAAAACCAACACTACATAGTGATAAAGTGTGTAGTGTGAAGATTCTGGGCCCAAAAGCACAATCCATACCGACCCCAATGCCAATTGTCTTTGGACTCCCGAAGGATCAATTGGCATTACTACAAACGCTAAACACCTTGTAACTTTGCCATTGAGGATGAAAACTTAGAATTGGTTGAACAGAATATTAAAAGACCACACAGAGAATGACTTATCCTCTGGGTCATTTTTAGATTATAGTCGAAATCTTTTTTAATGGCCTTTTCATATAAAATAAATCCAGGATCCAAAGGATTTCAACATACCTGATCCTTCTTTCATCTGCCGTCTGTTGGGGTTTCCTCACACACATTAGATTGTCGGCCCACCAACTTTAATCTAATGTGTATGGCCAGCTTTAGAGATACTGTATGTGTTTGGTGGAATTTTCCTTTAAAGTGAACCATAATTATAGAAAACTTTCAGACAAACATAGGGATGACGTAATCACTATGTATAAAAACATGAACGGCAAATACAGAGATCTGCCCGATGATCTATTTATACCCAGGTCTGTGACCATAACAAGGGGGCATCCACGATGTGTAGAGGAAAAGCCGGTTTAACCATCAGAATAGGCAAAGATTCTTTACTGTAAGAGCAGTGGCACTTTGGAATCAGGAAGTTTTCTCCCCTAATACAATGGGCAACTTCCTCATAGGGTTGTTTCCCTTCTCTGGAACATCACTGTAGGTTTGATTTTGTGTTTTCTTATCCTATGTTATTATTATATGTATATATTGTATATTATGCATTATATTTACTTGATATTTAAAGAGGCTCTGTCACCAGTTTATAAGTGCCCTATCGCCTTCCTAATCTAATAGGCGCTTTAATGTAGATAACAACAGTTTTTTGTTTGTTTTTTTAAATGTTTATTTTTGACCAAGTTATGATAATTTTTAGTTTTATGCTAATTTGTTCTAAATGCACAACTGGGCGTTTTTTTACTTTTCACCAAGTGGGCGTTGTAAAGAAAAGTGTATGACGCTGACCAATCAGCGTCATAAGCTTCTCCTCATTCCTGCCCAGTTTGTTTCACTGCACAGTGTGATCCCGCGAGATCACGCTGTGACGGGACTTCCTACCGCTGGTCCTTCACCGGAGCAACGGAAGAGTCAACAGACATCGCCTCCAGCCATGCCGGGACATTTATCCGAATCTGCAGCGGCTGGAGGCAATGTCTGTTGAGTATTCCATGGCTCCGGTGAAGGACCTGTGGGAGGACGTCCCGTCACAGCGTGATCTCACGAGATCACGCTGTGCAGTGAAACAAGCTGGGCAGGAATGAACAGAATCGTATGACGCTGATTAGTCAGCATCATACACTTTTCTTTACAACGCCCACTTGGTGAAAAGTAAAAAAAAAACTAATTAGCATAAAACTAAAAATGATCAGAACTTGGTCAAAAATAAATGTCTTTAAAAAACAAAAACTGTTATCTACATTAAAGCGCCTATTAGATCAGGTAGGAGATAGGGCACTTATGAACTGGTGACAGAGCCTTTTTAAGTAATTGACCTCTCTTATTTTAAGTGCAAATGTCCTTCTAGATGTTTTTTTCCATTTATGCTTTTTTTGAATAGTTTTCTCATAATTGTTTATGGATTTTATGGATTTACTGCACCCTGACAATGGATTAACCACTATTTGGGGTTTCTCAAAGATCCTGGAACAGGTTCATCCAGACACCCATCCCTGTTGCATTGTGTCTATATTTAGTGGTTTTATACAGTCATCTTCCCATATTATCCATCCTGCATGAAAACACAATAAAAGATAGAGTATAGCCGGCGACCGTCACACCCCAGCACCCACTCCCACTATAGGTATAAATGAGATCCACACACTATTATAGGTCTTGTCCTCCATACTGTGCAGTCTGGATTTTTATGAACTTGTTAAAATACTTTGAATAATGATGACTATTTCTGGGACCTGCACGATTTTGATCCTGAGCCTGAGTTTATTCATTTCTGGTAAGATAAGAAGTTTTGTCATTATTATTCATCCCTAATAATGTTTATATGGGGTCCTGGGTTCGAGTCTGACCATTTTCCCCATACTTACATCCTCTTTCTACCCAGTTTCCACCCAAAACCCAAAAACATACTGGTAGGTTTATCAGCTTCCTACAAAATTGGCCCCAGTGTGTTAGATAAGGACAACTAGCTCCCCCTGATAATGGGTAGTAAGCTATATAGAAGACCCGGCACTCAAGTTTTATTTTGTAGAAGGAAGAATTTTTATTAGCAATCCACAGAAAAAATGGTAACGTTTCGGTAAAAAAAGACCTTTATAAAATCGTCGGATCATTGAATGAATAATCGTAGTAAAAAGAACACAGCGCCATGCTGCAACGTCCGCCGCGCTTCTTCCCTGACTGGTGCAGCACAGCGCTGTGTTCTTTTGACTACCATTATTCATTCATTGATCCTACGCAATTGGACGGTTTGATAAAGGTCTATTTTGACCGAAACTTTACCATTTGTTCTGTTGTTTGCTAATAAAATTCTTCCTTACCGGTATGTTTTTGGGGTTTGGGTGGAAACTGGAGTAGAGAGAGGATGTAAGTATGGGGAAAATTGTCTATTTTGACCAAAACGTTACCATTTGTTCTGTGGATTGCTAATAAAAAATTCTTCTTACTACGAAATAATACTTGAGTGCCGGGTCTTCTTCTATATTGCTATGGATTGGAACCCTACTCGTGCACCTATCAACTGAGTGCCGTGGTTTCGTCTTCATAATGGGTAGTAAGCAATATATTATAGTTGAAACATTGTGACCTTAAAGGGTATGTATGGTTTCTCAATCCATTACTCCAATACATCTAAAATAAAAAATGATGCAACTTTGCAAATAGCCTTGATTAAAACTATCCTACCGTTTTTGTGTATAAAGCTCCTTTTCAGACCTATATATCTCCATGGTTACAGACTACAAATAAAGCCTGTCTGCAGTCAGAGCCTTTCATTTACCCTCCCTCCTACTATGTTTATTTGTAGTCTGAGACCATGGAGATACATGGGTCAGCAGAGGAGCTGGTATACAAAAAACGGTAGGGTATTTTTAGTGAAAACTTTTTTTTATCTTAAATGCATTGGAGCAATAAAAAAAAATTGTTTGAAAAGTCTACTTACCCTTTTTTCATCATATGTGAATGTAATGCATGCAGGGTGGAAACATATGAGTAAATTCTGGAAATCTGATATAGGAATAGATTTTGCACCAGCCTAGGGCTTCACCGATTTCCAGTCCATCGAATCTACATGCCTTTTTTTATGTAAATTTTTATAGGCCCTGCCTCTTTTATAGTCTGGTTCATAGGATAGTCCTGAAACAAATTGACCTATGTGGAGGAATACCTACAGCACATGTAGCAGGGCCGAATTTATCTGTTCGGGGCTACATGTAAGCCTGGATCTATAAGTTACGAAAATGCAACAGGTTCACCAATAGTCCTACTCTCTTTCCTACTCTCTTTCCATTGACAAAGGCAGCTCTGCTACATCTGTCTACATATGTAAACTTGAAATCGTTTTTGCTACAGAAATTGTACTGTGAAGCAGAGCCAAATGTATCATCTATTTTCTTGGTGGTATTTTGTAGGTCTGGTAAAAGCTTGGTGGATTACATTTTTTTTTTTTTTTTAAATCTTGCTACATCAGTAAAGGTAGTGTCACATAAGAGCAGATATTGCAGAAAACATTTGTAGTTCTACAAATGTAAGAGAGACCAAGGGCATACATACCATAAAGGCAGCCATGTAGATGCTATGGGGCCCTTGGAGAAAGAAACTGGCCCAAGGGTCATTAAATGTGTGTATAAATGGTGTCCTAGGTGGCCAAACATGGCACCATAATGGGGGTCCATGAAATTTTCCATGGGGTTTTCTCTTCTATGTATGCCACTGTCAGGGACTCAATGTTTACACTGCCTACAATGCGTGAGAGTCAAGACCTTACACAGTTAAAACCCATGGAGGGTAAAACACCCTAATTATTCTTGGTATTCCAATATATTATTTTTATATCATTATTTGTTACCATGATATATGCAGGCCTGTTATTATTTTAACTCTTTTTTTATGCTTTTCTAGATTCACCAGTTAAAGGTCAGACACCCATTCCTTTCTCTTTTCTTGATGCCATCAATGATTTTATTAATTCTCTATCAAACTTAAGCAATCAATTTTCCCACCATGCAACAGCCACCATAGCGGCACCAATCACTACACCGACTACCACCTCACCTACTGCAGTCAGCAGCAAAACAACCCCAGTCACTAAAACAACAACATCTTCGAGTACTAGAAGTTCAACCTCAACCATAAAGATGTCTACTGCCAAAACTGGAACTACTAATCATCTTCCATCGACAACCAAGGTTTTGGTTTCTACAAGTGGTCCCTCAACATCCAGAAGACCAGTGACAACATTCAGCACCATATCAAGTAGATCAACATCAACCACTAAGACAATACAAACAAGTCACCCAACATCCACCAGTAAACCAGCTAGTTCATCTACTACTACAAGCAAGTCATCTTCAACCAGCAAGATACTGTCTTTACTCACCAGTAGAAGTACCACGAAGATGTCCTCTCAGAGTACACTCAGTAGGCAGTCAACAAGTAGCCCTAGCATTGTAACATCACCCACGACACGTTTTTCCAGTACATCATCTTCATCAAAACCAAATCCAACAATAATTGCCAGTTCTCGAACCACTACCATTGCTCCTTCCAGTTTTGGTTCCAGTAAGTCCACAGCATCACCCAATACATCTACTAAAAAGCCAGACGGTAAGTCAATAGACATGAATAGTGGATGTACAATATTTTATTTACTAATATTTTTGAATCTAAATGTAATTTTTTTTAAAGGAAACCCCCCCCCCCAAATCTATTGGTCCATTAAGACATTTGATTCATCTATAGGTTTTCGTTAAGAAATAAAAGGTTATTTACCAGCAGAATGTAAACCACTCTACTGTCAGATTCAGGTGGGGATGTCTACTGTCCAAGGCTCTTGTTGTGGATGGGTCCTGTTATCATGTCAGACCCATAATTCAGAGAGGATCTTCTTTCCATTTGATGGTTTCTCGAGCCTGAAAAGTTTAATTCTATCCCTGTTAACCCTCTCCTGCCCTCTATAGCCGGGTCAAAAACGTAAGTGTAGTATTAAAGGGGTATTTCGTGACTTTGATATTAATGACCTATCCTAAGGATAGGCCATCAATATTTGATTGGTGAGGGTCTGACTCCTGGACGAGTGCCGCATCCTCTTCATTGTTTACCAGGCACAGCGCCATGCATTTGGTAGTGGCTATGCCTTGTATTGCAGCTCAGTCCCAGAGAGTTGCAGTACCAGGCACAGCCACTATAAAATATAGGGTGCTGTGCCTGGTAAACAATGAAGTGGACACGCCGCTGACCTGAGCGCCATGGCCTCTGCACTCAACTGGTCAGAGTCGGAGCACTACTGATGTGATATTGGTATGTCATCAATGTCAAAGTCTCGGAAAACCCCTTTTGGTTTTTGCTTTTTATTTAGTAACTTTTTTTATGAGCTTGTTCTTACAAGGGATTCATACACTGTTGTTGTTGGGATGAAACTAAATATTCTGTGATAATAGTAAGAGCTTTTATTAATTTTCATGACAAGAGGAGCGATTGCCACCGTTAGGAAATAAATATATCTTATATAGTATAAGGTTTATGTGAAACTCATTTTTCAAGGTTAAAATTTCCAAAAAATTGGGTTACCTTCTAGACAGAACTAGAACTTTTTTCTCATATTAGTCCCTCTCACCTCTAATTTGATCAGCTGTAGAATATGCAAAATATCAGCACAGATAAACCAGGAAATCAACAGGGCCGGGTCTGTCTAGCCCACCAGAGCTAACCGGCTCTGACACAATAATGGGCCACAAAGGTCCAGCAGAAGACAACCCCATTTGGAGGTGACTTTGGAGCCAATGTCTTACCACTAGGGTCTTACTCTTATGGGATGATCACAAAATACATAATAGATCTTTTTGTTGATCTGTCCTGTGTGTACAATGGTAACAACAAAGATTACAATGTAATTAAAGTGGTCGTACACATGTTCTGTATAGATAGAGGGGGGTCCTCAGAATCATCTCCTCTAATGGGTCCAAGGAACTGAAGAAATACGACAACCAGCTAACCCGATTATAATTTCTTCTTATTTCACCTGTACAGGTAATTCAAGTGTTTCTGTACTACCGGAACTTTCCATACTCGTCTTGTCCATAGCATGGATCTTCAGCGCAATCTTGTGAGGTTATATTTTTATAAGGTAACGTAACAATTTTTAACAAAATTTTAGAATACGTGGGGGGGGGGAGATTTATCAATACTGTTGTGGACGACAAAAATGATGCAAATGTGCCTGCTAGGCATGATATATGTTGCCCCCTTAAAAGCAACAACAAAAAAAGGACACGAGCAAATAAAAAAAATGACAAACGTGTAAAAATAAGTTGCAGTGCGGGGGTATTATCTGTAATACCATGATTGACCAGAAAAAGCATCTTAGAGCAAAACATACTTTCTTTTATGCACTCATAGAGCAATATTCTAAGGCGTCACCTAGTGGTAGAAATGTGTAGTACAATAATTTGTATTTTCTGCTCTCTAGTTACAATCTACAATCATCAGCATGTGTTTTATTAATTTTATGATACAAAAATGGAGAAAAGTGGTAGTATAAGATCACACTTTCACATATGATACATCCAGGGGCAGACCGACCCTATGGGCTTTAGGACAGTGCCTGAGGTCCAATAACCAGGGGGGCTCACAGCTACTTATTTAGTTACAGCAATATTTAAAGGGGTATTCTGACAACAGATATTTATAAAACATATCCATTGGATAAGTCCTAAATATGTAATGGGTGTAGGACCCCCCTTGAGAGCGGAGGACCTGCGTACTTGCCTGGGGACTTTCAAGTCTGATAGAACCTCACTGAAAAGAGGAGCAGAGATGGGTGGAACTCTACATTATCTATTATAATGCAATCGATTTACCCAACCCAAGGGTTTCATCTATCATAACAGCTAAATTCTTGTCCTTTATTTTTTGTCATTAGATTGTGACAGAGGATTTTGTATTGCCGTTTTCCTGGATGGGACTCATCAGAATATTTCCAGACATCCTTATCTGATGATTTATCCTTCGAAACTTTCCACTCCAGCCCGAGAAGATGCTGAGTACATTGGCACTGTTCTAAGTTTTTACCTAGTGACACCTAGTGGTTAAAATGTGTACTGTAGTCACTAGAGCACATCACAGACGTTGCACATAAATTATTATACTTGTGGAAGAGTGGGACAAAGTTTTATTAAATGATTCCAATCTCTATTATTATTTTAGTAATTACTGATAGAGTACCACAGAACTCTACTTGTCCTCTGGACATTCATGGGTATTTATCCTGGTCACCGATAGCACTCCATTCTCTAAGGGTCCATTTAAATGGGCCAATTATCGGGCAATGAAGCGTTCATCAGCTGATTGGATCATTTACGCTGCCGACATGATAGAAAAGTATGGGAACAAGTGATCGTAGTAACAAGAGCTCGTCCCCATACTAGCTCCATGTGAAAGGAGCAAGCGAGCACCGATCAATAAGCTGTCTCATTGATCAGCGCTCGTAAAAACGGCACTGGTCGGGCCGTGTAAGGGAACCCTTAGACTTTACAAACTCTGTACTCTGATTGGATGGCCATTGCTATTCCTAGACTAACTGCATTGTTTTCTAAGCCACATTGTCTTGGATAATCCATTCAATACTGATCTTAAAGGAGCTGTCCAGAAATTAGAATAACATGGCAGCTTTCTTCCAAAAATATGTGTACTTCATCTGTGAGTGGTGTGTGTGCTTTATCATAGTTGTCAACATTTATTTTTTTTTTTCCAGGGACAATGGGGTGGCGTCTTTGTTGGGTGTGTCTTATGTGGGTGTGGTTTATATGGTGGGTGTGGTTAGTGGGCGTGTTTTTCCCCCAGAATTTCTGCATACAAATAAACAAACAAAAATGTATGCACTAGTTTAGCTGACAACTACTATGGTGGCCGGTATCTCTCTGGTTATCTGGTTGTTTACAGGCTGGTGATGTCTCACTTTATCACTAGGGCTAGGTGATATGTTCTGACCACTACTGGTAGCATAAAAGCCAGCATAGATAGTGCCACACTCAGTGCCCCTTGTAGATGGTGCCCCCCACTGCCCCAATAGATATTGTCACGCACTGCTTGCTGTAGTGTAGTGTCCTCTAATGCCAGTACCCCCTGTAGATAGTGCCACACATCCCATATTTAGATAGTGCCACAGTGCCCTCTGTAGATAATACTACAGTTCCCTCTGTAGATAGTGCCACATTGCTCTCTGTAGATAGCGCCACACAGCCCCTTGTAGATAGAGCCACACAGCTCATCTGTAAATGGAGCCACACAGCCCTCCTGTAGATGATGCCTCACAGTCCACCTGTAGATAATGCCACACACCACTTTGGAGATAGTGCCACACATACCCCTTGTAGATAGTGCCACACACACACATCCCTGTAGATAATGCCACATACTCTGCCTGTAGATAGTGCCTCACACTCCCATCTGTAGATAGTGCCACACACCCCCTTGTAGGTAGCACCACACACCACCCTCCCTGTAGATAGAGCCACTGTGGCTCCCTGTAGGAGGAGAATCCCCAGCCAGAGAGTTGCCGATGCTCTGGTTGGGGATTCCTCTCCTGGAGGAGCCCCTGACGTGGCTGTCCATATATGCACAATGATGTCAGGGGCTCCCTCTAGGAGCGGAATCCCTGGCCAGATTGTCTGCAACGCTCTTGCCAGGGATTCCGCTCCAGGATGGAGTGAATGGCAGAGCAGGAAGCTGATTTGTCTAAGGTGTGAGTGGCGTGTGTTAGGCATATGTCTTATGTGTGTGACGTGTGTGCCATGTGTCTTTATGTTCCAAAGCGTGTGTTGTGTGTGCTATATTTAAAAGAATGAGCAGTAAGTGGCATGTATGTGGCATGTGTCCATTGTGTATATATTATGAATTACATCTTTAGGGTTAGTTTTTTTAATGAATATGCGTATAAATATATATATGGGATTATTTAATCTTTTATGACTTTGAAGGCACAGTGGTCTAGACACACTTCATGCACAGGAGTCATTTGCTGTCAATATCCGCAACTGCGTGTAGTGTCACAAATCCTCTGATATTTCTATACAATGATCTTGTCATGGAACGTCTCGCAATCTGTGAAGCCATTAAGGACAGGTCAACCCCATCTGGGTTACTCCTTCCTCTACCCATATATGTTGCTGTCACTTTGACATTACGAATGCTGGCTTGGCAATAAAGTGCTTGAAAGGGGTCGGATATGATCCTAGAAGACCTAAGAGAGTCAGACACAAGTTTTTAGGGCAATCAGGGGAACTTGTGATTAGTAGCAAATTTATTAGGTCTCAATCTAATTGGTCGGTCTATTTGACTAAATCAGACCTGAAAGGAATTTCGAAAAATTCGCTGATCTCAAGTTATATGTAAGGGCTTGTTGGTTATGATGCCGTTTTTGGTGATGGATAAATTATGTGTAACTTGTTCCCAGACACAAGTGTTTCAGACATTCACAGACACTCTCAGATGGAGTTAATAATAAAAAAAAATTGCATAAAAGGGAGAAAAGTCTGAGGTTATATTTAATACCTCAGAGGATGAATGCGTGTGAGCTTTGAATGGGGCCGGTGAGCGTCAATTTACCGATAAGGATGAAGTGGTCAACTTACAAAAGAAAAGTGATTGATCACAGATCAGAGGTCACATTGAATCAATACGAGGCTGTGTTTACTTATGGTAGGGCGTAACACCTATCGTATCAAAACAAGGGCTGAGAATAGAACAGGACTCATGATACGTCTATTACTCACTCTTCTGTATTGGTTACCACAACCGAGTGGTGCTGCTAACCTCAAACATGAGATATCCACCCCTCCATAATTCTGATATTGAATGATCCAATAAAAAACTGCGATATAACACATCATTGGATGATATTTCACCAACTTCTTTCGATACACATATTAATTTTTGTAAATAGAGATAAACCATTGCCATTTTTCGATTCACGCACATTGGATTCAAATTAGATTTGTCTTACATAAACCAGAAGATAAATCTTGGGCAGGTTACACACAAGCACCATACATTCGCATAACTGTGCATGAATCATCCTGGTCATTCGCCAACAGGTCTCTCTCCCACAGCCCCAGGAACAAATTGGCATATGAGGGTGCACATGCAGCCCCCATTGCCGTTCCCTGGAGCTGCAGGTAGAAATGCCCGTTGAACGTGAAAAAAGAAAAGTAGCATACGGAGGTACAGTGGGACCCCCATAGTATTTTACAGGTGCCGTATTCTAGATCCCTGCAATACGGGACATGTACAGAGCTATAGTACGGTCATATATATGATGTCTTTGTCCGTTAGATTTTTGTAAGCATTCCCAGGATTTCAGCAGGCTTTATCTGCTTATACCAGTGGTGTAATTGCAGCAATAACCCTTAAAAACAATCAAAAATAAAATGTTTATGGCTTCATGTGTTTATATGTGTCCTGACATGGCCTATTGTCCCAGCACGAAATGAGTAGTACAGGTGACACCTTACTTAATGCTCCTCTGGACAAAATCCAGCTTATGCACGGAGTAAAGGCACCCACCACACTGCTAAAGTTATACTTATCTGGTCCCCTGAAGTCCATGAGATCTTCTTGAAGGCCTCTCCAGCTGCTTGCTATTGTACTCAGGTCCCGGACAGCAGTTGGCCTGACCGGCCTGCAAGAAGTCCCTCACGGATCTCAAGATCGGGACCAGGTAAGTATATTCTTTGGAATGGACTCTACTTCTAAGCAAAAGCTGGATTTTCAACTTTTGCCTGGAAGATCCGATTTGGCCACATCAGTGTCATAATGAATAATTCTACTGTGTATGGGTAGAAAGTCTATATATTAAAAAAAAACAAAAAAAAACGTTAAAGAGGTTGTTCAGGATTAGAATAACATGGCTGCTTTTTTGGCTTGGAGAGAAGAGGACGCTACCCCTTACTGATTCTCTGGCTTATTACAGTATCAACTCTTTATTGCAAGTAAGTAGAAAGTTAAGGCCCTTTTACACAGGCCAATAATTGGGCAAACGAGCGTTTACACAAACGGTTGTTACCGATCATTGTACCGTGTAAACAGGATAACGATCAGCTGATGAACGAGCAAATACTCGTTCATCGATTGATCGGCTCGTATATGCGACCAATAAAATGGTTGCTACTTGGCAGCACATAACCCTGTGTAAACAGGATGATGTGCTTCCGACATGATGGAAATGTAGGAGAACGAACAAATGTAGTTTGTAGACCACATATATTACCGATCATAGCTCCTTGTAAAAGGAGCAAACAAGCACAGATTGATGAGCTGTCTGGTCGATCGGCGCTTGTTTACACAGCTCATATAGGGCCATTTAATAGGAATTTACATTACATATCCAATATACTGCCTGAGCCAAGATAAGCAGTTTTCACACAGATCATTGAAAAGACTAATACAGAGTAAAGGGACAAAGTTATCTGTGGAGGATTGGTGATATAAATGTCCATCTCTAGTTAGTTTTCTGTAAAGTATACCCCCTCATGCTGCACTGAGGTAGTGAAGAGCAGGTCTATTAAAGACTACTTCTAGGAACTACATACCGCATGATCCAAAATACATGTAAATCATATCATGACATTAAAGAAAAAACATGGATGGAAATCCATGCACTAGTAATAGTTAGCTGATGTTTCCCATCATAGACATTTACATCTCACAGGTCGGGATTCACCCTTAGTGACCCCCCCCCCCCTTTAAATTAGAGTCTATCTCCTTTCAAGTCTATGTATACCACTCTACTCAATTCAAGTATATCTTACCTGGTGGAACGGAGGTCAGGGATCCCCATTCTCCCTATAGGTGGTAGTCCAACAGATGGGACCTCCTCCATCAGACATTTATTGGATGTCCTGTGCATATTCCATAAATGTCTATGATGGGAAAGATTTTTTAAAATGAGCTAAATAAAGTTTTGATAACAGTGTTGCTTAAGATTAATATGTGATATTTTGAGAAGGTGTTATACTCTTTGCAGAACATTACTTTCATCATGGACACTCATATTGTGTTTAGCAGCAAAGCTCTGAGAGATATTAATAACTTTGCTTACGCAAACACTACATCCACAAGGAGTCAGACACATTCTAGACTGTAATCAACTAAATTATAGTTAATGTAGTAAGTATTGTAACACAGGCTACTTGTGGTTTGCTAACAATTGCCAAATATATAGAAATTCATTTTCTTAGAATAAAAAAATAAGCCAATAATTTTGTACACTCATAATAATCCATATTTAGGGTTATTATCTATCATCTCTCTATCTATCTATCTATCTATCTATCGAAAAAGCAGCACTTCATAAATTTAGTTGCTGGTGCTATGCGGTCCTGACCTTGATCCAAACGGTCCTATAGATACATGCAAAATGATCGCAGCACTCCAAAGGTCGATTTCAAATAAAGATGTGGTTTATTATTCCATGTTCAAAGATAAGCTACGTTTCAGTCCTCTCACAGGACCCTTCTCAAGCACTCTTTCTGAACTTGAGAAGGGTCCTGTGAGAGGACTGAAACATAGCTTGTCTTTGAACATGGAATAATAAATCACATCTTTATTTGAAATCAACCTTTGGAGTGCTGCGATAATTTTGCATGTATCTATCTATCTATCTATCTATCTATCTCATATCTATCTATCTCATATCTATCTCATATCTATCTATCTCATATCTATCTATCTATCTATCTATCTATCTATCTATCTATCTATCTATCTATCTATCTATCTATCTATCTATCTATCTATCTATCTATCTATCTATCTATCTATCTATCTATCTATCTATCTAGACAAACAAAAAAGATCCAGACAAACAAAAAAGATCCAGCAGCACCAGTGGAAAGATGTAGGAAAATGTGGGTGCAGGCCCCAGGGAGCAGACCAAGCTCTCAATATCAACAGAGATCCAAAAATAGGCAGCACACCATAGATGTAGTGAAAAAAAGAGGGTACTTTATTGGCCCCAAGTGCGACGTTTCAGCTCTATCCACTAGAGCCTTTCTCAAGCAGTGCCAAAGCAACCCCAGACCATCACATGACCTCCACCATGCTTGACAGATGGCGTCAGGCACTCTTCCAGCATCTTTTCTGTTGTTCTGCGTCTCACAAATGTTCTTCTGTGTGATCCAAACACCTCAAACTTCGATTCGTCTGTCCCTAACACTTTTTTCCAATCTTCCTCTGTCCAATGTCTGTGAGCTTTTGCCCATATTAATCTTTTCCTTTTATTAGCCAGTCTCAGATATGGCCTTTTTCTTTGACACTCTGCCCTGAAGGCCAGCATCCCGGAGTCGCCTCTTCACTGTAGACGTTGACACTGGCGTTTTGCGGGTACTATTTAATGAAGCTGCCAGTTGAGGACCTGTGAGGCGTCTATTTCTCATACTAGAGACTCTAATGTACTTGTCTTGTTGCTCAGTTGTGCAGCGGGGCCTCCCACTTCTCTTTCTACTCTGGTTAGAGCTTATTTGTGCTGTCCTCTGAAGGGAGTAGTACACACCGTTGTAGGAAATCTTCAGTTTCTTGGCAATTTCTCGCATGGAATAGCCTTCATTTCTAAGAACAAGAATAGACTGTCGAGTTTCACATGAAAGCTCTCTTTTTCTAGCCATTGTGAGAGTTTAATCGAACCCACAAATGTAATGCTCTAGATTCTCAACTAGCTCAAAGGAAGGTCAGTTTTATAGCTCCTCTAAACAGCAAAACTGTTTACAGCGGTGCTAACATAATTGCACAAGGGTTTTCAAGTGTTTTCTAATCATCCATTAGCCTTCTAACACAGTTAGCAAACACAATGTACCATTAGAACACTGGAGTGATGGTTGCTGAAAATGGGCCTCTATACACCTATGTAGATATTGCATTAAAAACCAGAGATCTGCAGCTTGAATAGTCATTTACCACATTAACAATGTATAGAGTGTATTTCTGATTAATTTAATGTTATCTTCATTGAAAAAAAACTGTGCTTTTCTTGCAAAAATAAGGAAATTTCTAAGTGACCCTAAACTTTTGAACGGTAGTGTATATCTATCTATCTATCTATCTATCTATCTATCTATCTATCTATCTCATATCTATCTATCTATCTATCTATCTATCTATCTATCTATCTATCTATCTATCTATCTATCTATCTATCTATCTATCTATCTCATATCTATCTATCTATCTATCTATCTATCTATCTATCTATCTATCTATCTATCTATCTATCTATCATCTTTCTATCTATCTATCTACCTATCTATCTATCATCTATCTCATATCTATCTATCTATTTATCGATCTATCTATATCTCCTATCTATCTATCTATCTATTTATCTATCTCATATCTATCTATCTATCTATCTATCTATCTATCTATCTATCTATCTATCTATCTATCTATCTATCTATCTATCTATCTATCTATCTATCATCTTTCTATCTATCTATCTATCTATCTCATATCTATCTATCTATCTATCATCTATCTATCTATCTATCTATCTATCTATCTATCTATCTATCTATCTATCTATCTATCTATCTATCTATCATCAATCGATCTATCTATTTATCTTGCTATCTATTTGTCTATCTATCTCGTTTTGTCAAGTGAAAAAATAATTTTATTCACCCATATATAAATGCGATGTTTCAGCCCCCATCATGGGCCATTCTCAAGCAAGTTGTTCAAATTTGCAATTTTTGCAAATATAATTAGTTAAATTACTATTTAGTTTTAACATATGTATCCAATAATAACTTTCTCATCAAATGTCCATGAAACCCACGCTGCTTTGTATGTAAGCGCCATATTTCGGCATCCAGTAACTACAGCTGCGCATGTCTACCCGTATGTTACAACCCAGCAATCAACTTTAAAAACAAAGTAACTGACGTACAAACATCAAAACATACCCAATAGATATCCACAATGCATTGCGTGAGTCTTATCAGACACGTGCATGCGCATAGCGGAGTCTATTGGGGTCATGTTCATATTGGAAAAGGGCAAATACCTTCTTAATCTCACACATAATGTCTTTGTGCATATAGCATTATATCGCCACATTTATTGCTGTAAGACAATTCAGGGGTGCTGTCAACTATGGTGTTTTAATGAGTTGTCCACTACTGGACAACTGATGACCTATCCACCGGACAGGTCATCAGTACACGATCTGTGGGGGTCCAACACCCGGACCCTGCTCCGTTAAGCCGCACCGGCTGCCTCCGATCACCGGACGTACATCCCGGAAGCAGTTGGCTCCTGCCACTGAATAGCGGCGAGCTGCCGTACTGCATCTCTGCTCCTATTCAAGTGAACAGGAGCAGATCTGCAGTTCGGTAGCACGGCCGCTATGCTATGTGCGGAGCCAACTGCTTCCGGCTCCGTACATAGCATAATGGGCCATAACATCAGGTACCCGGAGATAGCCGGAGCGGCTTATCGGTGCGGGGTCCGGGTGTCGGACCCGCACCGATGATATACTGATGACCTATCCGGTGGATAGGTCATCAGTTGTTCAATAGTGGACAAGCCCTTTAAGTTTTTTCAAAAAAATAAAAAAAAAATTAAATTCCTCATCTGCATGTTATCATGTGCCAGGCCGACTAGTCCCTTTCACAAGAGAACCCAGTCACCCTAGTAATCGAACGCATCTCTAAGCCTAATGTGCAAATAGCGCACTAAGTTTTTCCATGCACCGGTTGTCAGGAAACTAATTTGCGCGGTGCTGGCTTCAGTGCCGCACTCTGAGTTTTTCCACATCGAAACAAACCACGGACACAAGCCTCACCCTTATCATCTTTATAATATTTTAATTCTTTATTAAGAGATAGGTAAGAAGGTGGGCCATACATATAATGGCCGGGCGTATATAAACATTATATAAAATGCCGGCAACCGGTTAAACTTCAAATTCTCATAATAGTTACATCAAGGCAACGGTGATTGTCCGGAGCTTTGTGCGGGAAGTTTTCCATCTAAGTCACGTCAATGTTTTAATGTATAATTTTTTGGCTTTCATGTCTATAGAGAGAAGAGAAAGAACTAGATCAGTAAATTACATATATATACATTTTGGATTAACTTTTGATTATGAAGTCATTGATCATAACATGAACCGAACCCCTATCCGAGACAGGAGGGCAAGCCACCAAACTCAGGCTACACTACCCAATTTATAATTAATATTTAGACCATTAGGTCTACGTGTTTTTAATCGATGGATCCATTCCAACTCTTTCTTTTTAAGTCAACACGTTTTTTCCCCTCACTGCCTTAGAGGGGGGACCATATCAATTACACGGAATCGCAGCTGTTTTTCGGTATGCTTGGTCTCTGAAAAATTCTTGTTTTTCCATTTTTCGCAAAAAATAATGTAAATAATAAAAAAAAAATCTATAATTGGAATTGCCCCGTCTTCGGAAATCCGAGCTTTGAGAATAACACGCCATTTCACAATGCCAGAAAGTTTGTTTTCTGGTCACCTCACTTTCCAAGAAATGGAATAAAAAGTGATCAAAAAGACATATGTACCCCAAAATGGTAACAAAAATCTACAGCTTGCTCCACAATGGTAATTGGGTCCCAGAATTTGGCGACACAATTTGTTTTTATTTTGTAAAAATAGTAAAACATAAAAAACAATATAAATTTGGTATCGCTGTTAGGGTATGTTCACACGCACTAATTACGGACGTAAATCGGGCGTTTTTGTCCCGAATTACGTCCGAAAAAAGCGCCTCGATAGCGCTGACAAACATCTGCCCATTGAAAGCAATGGGCTGACGTTTGTCTGTTCACACGAGGCGTATATTTACGCGCCGCTGTCAAAAGACGGCGCGTAAATAGACGCCCGCGTCAAAGAAGTGACCTGTCACTTCTTTGGGCGTAATTGGAGCCGTTATTCATTGACTCCAATGAATAGCAGCGCCAATTACGTCGATAATGGACGCGGCGTTCAAGCGCCTGCACTTGCCGTTACGGCTGAAATTACGGGGATGTTTCCTCCTGAAAACATCCCCGTAATTTCGGCCGTTACGGACGCTGTCGTGTGAACATACCCTAAATGTCCTGACCCGCAGACTAAAGCTCACATCTATTATTATTATTATTAACGTTGTGAAAACGAAACCCCAAAACTATGGCGGAATTTCATTTTCTTTCAATTCCACCACACAAAATATTTTTTAAATGCTTCTTAGGACATGTATATGATACATAAAATGGTACCAGTAAACAAAAAAACTCATCCCACAAGAAACAAGTATATGTCAACAAAAAAATAAAAAAGTTAAGGCTCTTGGACTGTGACAATTGGAAAAACTAAATTTAAAAAAAAGAAAACTGTTTCTGTCCTTAAAGGCTATATAAACTTCTGTAGCCTTTTTTTTTCTTATTAAATATATGTGTTATGTGTTTACATATATTTTTGCAATGTACGTTAATTAAAAAAATTTTTTTTGTATTTGCGCTGCAGCTTCTATGTATCCACTATACATAGAAGCTGCATACCGCCGCTATAAGCTGAATCCGTCAGTCAGTGGACAGCGGCTGCTATGTGTCTAACACTGAATATAACCCTAAGACCAATGTAATCAACTTAGATGTGATTGGTATTAGGGTTATATTGGGGTTGTATTGAGTCTAGTTCACACAGAGTTTTTTGCAGGCAGAAAATCTGCCTGGAAAAATCAGCTCAGTTTTTTTAAAGTGTTTTTTTTCCGCGATATTTGCAGCGTTTTTTTGCCACGGTTATTTTTTACCTCTTTTCTTTAACAGGCAAAGGAAAAGAAACGCATCAAAAAATGCAGCGGCCGTTCACAGCGGTTTGTTCCGTCTCCCATTGATTTCAATGGGGTTTTTCAGGCGGAAAACGCCCCAACATAGGTCATGTCACTTTTTTTTCCCACGATAGTTTTTTTTCCGCTCGCAGGAAAAAAACGCCTCGGCCTCCCGTTGAAATCAATGAGAGGCGTTTTCAGAAGTTTTTTCGGGCGGTTTCCGACACGGTGTGGATTTTACACAATTACACAATTACTTCAACATATTCATTAATGTATAGCTACATCTGTACGCAGCTTCCTGTAATCCAGACAACTCATCATGTCTCTTCTAATATCTTCCTGAAATTGTGTAATGTAAGATATTCTGACATATGTGACATTCCTCTGTATTCTCTGTATGTCATTGTGACCACAATACGATACAATAAATACTAGGGCCTGGCGGCTGTTACCTGTGACTAATGCCTAATACTAAGAAAGATGTACACTCCTTTATAAAATACCAAAAATTCTAATGATATTCATCACTGGTTATCTATCTATCTATCTATCTATCTATCTATCTATCTATCTATCTATCTATCTATCTATCTATCTCATATCTATCTATCTATCTATCTATCTATCTATCTATCTATCTATCTATCTATCTATCTATCTATCTCATATCTATCTATCTATCTATCTATCTATCTATCTATCTATCTATCTATCTATCTATCTATCTATCTATCTATCTCTCTATCTCTATCTATCTATCTATCTCTCTATCTCTATCTATCTATCTATCTATCTATCTATCTATCTATCTATCTATCTATCTCTCTCTCTCTCTCTCTCTCTCTCTCTCTCTATCTATCTATCTATCTATCATCTATCTATCTATCTATCTATCTATCTATCTATCTGTCTGTCTGTCTATCTATCTATCTATCTATCTATCTATCTATCTATCTATCTATCTATCTATCTATCTATCTATCTATCTATCTATCTATCTATCTATCTCATATCTATCTATCTATCTATCTATCTATCTATCTATCTATCTATCTATCTATCTATCTATCGATCATCTATCTACATCATATCTTTCTCCTGTCTATTCATATATCTATCTATCTATCTATCTATCTATCTCTCTCTCTCTATCTATCTATCTATCTATCTATCTATCATCTATCTATCTATCTATCTATCTATCTATCTGTCTGTCTGTCTGTCTGTCTGTCTATCTATCTATCTATCTATCTATCTATCTATCTATCTATCTATCTATCTATCTATCTCATATCTATCTATCTATCTATCTATCCTTCTATCTATCGATCATCTATCTACATCATATCTTTCTCCTGTCTATTCATATATCTATCTATCTATCTATCTATCTATCTATCTATCTATCTAAGATAGACAAATTTGCATACAAAGAAAGATTCTACTCGGGATGTGCCAAGTACTGATAAGTCAAAAATAAATGGACGTGTTTCAGTAAATCAGTAGATAGATAGATAGATAGATAGATAGATAGATAGATAGATAGATAGATAGATAGATAGATAGATAGATAGATAGATAGATAGATAGATAGATAGATAGATAGATAGATAGATAGATAGGAAAAAGATATGATGTAGATAGATATGAGATACAAAGTGTCTAATGTGAACAATTGCTACGTTACCCCATAATGAATGGATGCAGTGAGAACGGCCCCGGCTGCCCTCCACAACATCCTAGGAACCTGTTTAGGAATTCTCCAGAAGACAACAAGAGCTGTCACTTTTACAGTAGGGATCAGGTAGTTTTAGGGGTCACACAAATGGTGAAGTTTTTTTCAGGGTTTCTGGTATTTAAGCTTAATTGCCAAGAAAGTCATAAGAACTTATTGTCTTCCTTCCTATTTGAGGGATGTTTCTACCAAAGAAATAACATAGACATGTGACCCAGAATTGTGGTGGATAACCATAATTTGGTCTACAGGTCCATGCCTTGGTTCTATGCCTGGTTCAGGTACTATCTGCGTTTTTCTATCGCTGAAAAGTTACACTTTTTGGTGGCTCTTTTAAGACTATGTTCAATACCACTAGCAGTCCTCTATGGTATCTATAAATTATGCAAAAACCTCTGGTGACCACCACTATGAACTACACTGTAATGCAGTGATACAGGGCTCCTAATACCCTGTAGAGACATCGAATTAAAGGGGTTCTCTGCTTTGGACAATCACTTCTTGTTAGAAAGGTTCCTTGACAAAAGGCTGATCACAAAAATGTCCCTCTTGTGAAAGTCCCCCACGATCAGCTGTAATCTGGAAAAATCTGGCTATAAGTGTTTGATTTCCCTGCAGCACCACTACAGGAGAAAAGATGCATTACACAGTGCTCATTCAAGTCAACAACAACCCCTTTAAGCTAATAACATGAGGTCCCAGTGACCAGCTGTACTCTATGAGGGAATGTGTCTACAAGTGTTTAAATTCCATACAGTGCCTCCACAGGAGAAATGAAGCATTACACAAATCTCAATAGCTTAAGCATGTAATGGTTTGGTTAATAGATGAGGGTCCTGAACAGGGGCTCTCCTCAATTCATTCAAATTGTAGAGTAGACCACAGCTAGAAATCCCACTTATACAAAAAATGAGTTGGTCCTGATCCTCAAAAGAGAAGTGACATGAAGTTGAGTTACAGACACCTACAAGTGAGAGAAATCGCCAACTTTCTATAAGTGCCATTCAATCCATTGTAGAGGAACCTTTCCATTAATGCTCAGGACTAGGGCAGGCTCTGGTTCAATTAGGGTCTCAACTGCTGGACCCCGAAAATTGGATTTTTATGACTTGCCTGATTTACATTAAACTCCTAAAGTCATATAACTCATGATTTATAAAACTGTTGACTCTGATAGCCTTCCTAGATATCACCCCCAATTCCACAAGCGTAAAAATGGAAGCTTAAGCTCTGCTTAACATTTCAAAAATGACTCAAACCAAAAGTGTGAACATTTTGGGACCTCGAATGCGATAGGTCTTAAGGATCGCTCAAAGACTCCCTCTAGCATTCCAGCGTGCTGTAAACTGTACTCCTGCTAGTTTTTTGTCACATTCTTTAACCAGTCTATATTTAGAAACTCCACCCTTACCTGGCACCCAGATATCTGACCCAAAGTAACACATATATTACTTTTTGATTGTCATGTATGAAGTCATTGGTCACACACCCTGTGCACTCCCTGCTTCCTGCGTGCACTCTGTTATATCTATGTACACATACATAAAGGGAGAGAGAAATGATATTCTGGACATTTTACCTCCAGGAGAACCTTGTGGACTATTATATTCTTGTGCCAAAGTGACTTCTTTGCTGTCTTATAATTTGGCCAACTACCATAATTTAATATTTATTCACTATGTATATTGCGGGGACCACACGAGTTATTATCCTGGGGATTGTACTGTTACTGACTGGTAAGAAAACGATACGATTAATAGATACTATTTTTTTATATTTTTCTATATTTTGTTTTACTTTATTAGATTTTAATATAATAAATCGTTTTTATAATATTTTATATCATATATTTTATTATATTGCATTATATTGTATTGTATTTCATTTTATTATGTTGTATTTTATTAGATTTTATTATATTATATACTGTAGTATTACATTACATTGTCTTGCCTTTCATTCTATTGTATTGTATTTTATTACATTTTATTATATTATATACTGTAGTATATTACATTACATTGTCTTGTCTTTCATTCTATCATATATTGTATTTTATTACATTTTATTATATTATATACTGTAGTATATTACAATACATTGTCTTGTCTTTCATTCTATTATATTGTACCTTGTTGTATTTTGTTATCATAATTTATTATATTGTATTATATTATATTGTATTTTACTATGTTATTTTATTTAAAATTGTATTTAATATATTATTATTATTATTTAAAAATGTTATTTTGTTGCATTTCAGTTTATTCATCACCTTCAACTCCATTTATTGGTGTTTTTTTATGTTTTATTTATTTAGTAATTTCATTCAACTATATTTATTTAGTTAAAGGGAAATAGAGCTTCCTCTAGTAATTATCCATTAGACTTCAGACTCCATGATGAATATTTTTTCATGGTGCTGTTAGCTAAGGAGTAGTTCAGATATTTTCAGCAGTTGCCTCGCAACATACAGTGCAGGGAAGGGGTGACACAGCGGAGTCTCCGTGTTCCTGTGGAGATCCAGCTGTGTCACCCACTAAACTAGTAAAAAGCTGATGTCCTGTACTTATCCAGCACTTCTAGAGGTGACCTAGAGAGGGAGATGGCAGCCAATAGCTGGAACTGATCATTTCTAAGCTTGGCATTGACTTGTTATTCCACCCTTTCTTATCAGTAGATTCTCTTCCAGTACTAAATGTTGTTTCTGCACAAACTCTTGATATTCTTGCGTCATATTTGTCCAGGTGCCCGACCATGAGCACACACTTATGTAGTGTCGTAGGGTGATATACGTAGGTAATAAATGTACCTCTTAAAGCAATGGTCTTCATCCCATGGCTCTCCAGCTGTTGTGAAACTACAACTCCCAGCATGCCCCAGAGGCTTCTAAGAGTAATACAATAGGTTCACAAGAGCTAGAGCGTCAAAGGTTGAAGACCAGTGTCTTAAAGGGCTAGTCCAGTTTCTTAAACCCCATCCTATATTGAAAGTCTCCCTCCTAGAAGAGATGGGGGCTCTCAATTCTGGGAACCCCCAATCATTCAATTACTGTAAATTGCTTGAATAATGATGGTTTAAAGGATCCTTTAAAGGATATGGAAAAATGTGAGGACTTTTTTTTTATTACTGAAATAATGTTTTATAGTGTTTAGTGCAACATTTTAATTGTTTTTTTTAAAAGAATTTTTTTTAACTTTTTGAAATACAGCTTCTATTTATGCTGGATACATAGAAGTTGTATCTTGTGCTGAAACCCAAATCCGTCAGGTCAGCCGGGACTGACGGCTTCGGTGACAGCATATCCTGCGTGTCTCTGACACGCAGGATCCACCTGTTATCGATCACATTAAGTCATGATCATGTCAGATTTTATTGCATGAGGTTCAAATCATTAAAGGGTTTTTCCTATCTAAGACATTTATTATCATAGGATATGCCATAAAAGTCTGATGGGTGGGGGTCTCCTGCTGTTTCCGCAATTCCTATAGACTAGAATGGAGAGAGCTGTGCGCGGAGGCAGGAGGGGCATGAGGGCCATCCTGATAGTGGTGGTCCCAGACATTGTATACCCACCTATCAGAAATGTATGTCATATTCTTTTTATTTGCCAAAAAATGTTTACGATGGAAAATGCTTTGTCTAAGATAGAAGAACATTAGTAAGGTGCCCTGAACATAAAGATTCTGTAGGTGAATCTCCTACAGCTAATCGGAAGTATTTATATGTTATCAATATAATGTATTAATGGATTTTTTGTTATTGTCTTTTTGCTCTTTTTTTTTAATCGTTTTTGTTAACTAGTCAAAATTCCACTTTCTTGTGATTATTTAAAGTTATTATAGCGTCAGCTTGATGATATATAGTAGATAAAAATGAAGCAGTGGTTGAAGATAGGATAAAAAAAATAATATTTTAATTGGTTTTTTTCTGCCAAGTCAACAGTCACAGGGAATATTCTGGCATCTTCTTATATTCATCTACTTGACCTCAATAGTCAATGAATGGAACAAACTAGGTACAAAGTGGAAGTGGCTCCTTAGATACTTCTATAGCAACAATTGCATTGCTTTGAGGATTACAGCATTCCACAGCCACCTCAAAATGCAAATATTGGAGGCTATACATTATGTTTAAGAAAACAACCCGCCTGCCTCACGTCTATATTTACCGCACTTCCTTGGTTAACTGCCGTGTTTACCTTGTCAGTTTTTCATGACTCTGGGTTAAGGGCTGTGTTTATGTAACTGTCCAATATTATTTACATTGTGTATATCATGACTTATTGCCATAGTAAAATTGTTTCTCAGGGTCTGTTCATACGGACATCAGGTGTTCATTGCCCCAGATGGGTCCAGGTACAAAAACGGAAATCTGACAGACCCAATATGTCAAAACGGATCCATCAAATGCCGGTATATGGAACCTATGATGTCAGTGTGGACAGAGCCTTATAGAATAGGACATTAATATTGCATGACCGAGGAAGGAGGAAAGAAAGGAAAGAAGGAAGGAAGGAAGGAAGAAAGAAAGAAAGAAAGAAAGAAAGAAAGAAAAAAAGAAAGAAAGAAAGAAAGAAAGAAAGAAAGAAAGAAAGAAAGAAAGAAAGAAAGAAAGAAAGAAAGAAAGAAAGAGAAAGATAGAAAGAAAAAAAGAAAGAAAGAAAGAAAGAAAGAAAGAAAGAAAGAAAGAAAGAAAGAAAGAAAGAAAGAGAAAGATAGAAAGAAAGAAAAAAAGAAAGAAAGAGAAAGAAAGAGAAAGAAAAAAAGAAAGAAAGAGAAAGATAGAAAGAGAGAAAGAAAGAAAGAAAGAAAGAAAGAAAGAAAGAAAGAAAGAAAGAAAGAAAGAAAGAAAGAAAGAAAGAAAGAAAGAAAGAAAGAAAGAAAGAAAGAAAGAGGAAAGGAAAGGAAGAACAGAAAAGAAAGAAGGAAAGGAAAGGAAGGAAAGGAAGAAAAGAAAAGGAAGAACAGGAAGGAAAGAGAAGGAAGAACAGGAAAGAAAGAAGGAAAGGAAGGAAAGGAAGTCAATGTCTTAATAGTCGAGGTGCCTTAGAAGATCCCTCTGGAGCCAGTTTTCTTTCATATATTGTTTTTCCGTCTGATGTCTCCCCACCTTCCATCTATCTAAGGAGCATAATGTGTAGCCGTCAGGTTGTAGCAATTGCATCTCACAAAACTAATAAGAACCCAGGTCTCTGGTGAAGAAGGTTGAGATAAGAAGATCTGTCCTCACATCGCTGTCTATGGTTAGTTAATATCCAAGTCATGTTCTAAGACTCCATGTGGAGCGAGATTCTGACTTATGAGTAGAGCTGGTTGAAGGTTGACAACAGGGGCATAACGAAAGAGGGTACAGGGTTGTGTCTCAGGGCTGGTGCCTGAAGGAGTTCCATAGCTAAGAGGTAGACAGTAGTATTATAAATGGCACATGATAGGTGGGGGCTCTGCTGCAGATTTTGCATTGGGGCCCAGGAGCTTCTGGTTGGCACATTTATCTGGTATACAGTATGGTTAAAAAAAAGTACACATCAATCAGATTGACCTAGTGGAAGCTGTAGGGGATCAGGGCCAGATATAAGTACTGAGTTTCTTCCAATGGTCTCCTTGGAATTTTTAAGTAAAACTATTGGGATATTAGTATGATGCTGAGAGTATTTTTCTAATCATAAATTACTTTCCAAATGTTTTTTGCTTGTGATTCACCTTCTTACACCTTACTATTTTGTGCTAAGATGTTCTAGTAATGGAATTCATTAGCTATGCATCAAAGACCCAAGTCTTCTATGTATTATGCAAAAACACCTTAGTCACTACATAGCAAAGTTAGCTGCATGTAATACAAATGTGTAACGACTCATTTATTTTCTCTCATAGTGTCCCCTGTGGAAGCACAGTCAGCTAATCAAATACTTTCAACTATACAAAGTATTATCACTGCAATTGCTGATGCTATTGCGAAGTTAGTAGCCCAGATATCAAATGCATTGAATCCGACTTCTGCACCAAGTACTACATCAGCCTCGACCATAGCGGCAATATCAAGTACTGCAACTAGTACCACACCAACTGTTACTAGCAATTCTCCAGTAACATCCACCAGTGCAAAACCTACCTCTACAAGTAATATTGTGACTACATCCACTACTGGAACTAGTATTACATCTACTCACTTATCAGTCTCTTCTAATACTGATACAAGTTCCTCATCTGTTACTCCTGAAAGTTCTACTGCAACTGGAACAAGCATGGCGTTTACATCATCGAACACTGCAAAAACTTTTGATACTGGGACAACTAGCCAGCTGATATCTACATCTGACGCA
Organism: Rhinoderma darwinii; assembly: GCF_050947455.1. NCBI lineage: Eukaryota > Metazoa > Chordata > Amphibia > Anura > Rhinodermatidae > Rhinoderma > Rhinoderma darwinii. The sequence goes on along the minus strand of NC_134694.1, from coordinate 111,991,083 downwards.
AGTCTGCAGTCAACGCCAGGAGGGACCACTACAAACCCTGCATCTTCACTCAGTCATGAGGCCAGTAGTACACCAACATCAAGTAGTCAGCCAGTGACAGCTACCATAGAATCATCTACCAGTATCGTACCTACTTCCCAACCATTTATAACAGATACCTCCAGTTCCTCAAATTCAGGACCTACTAGCGCTTTACCATCAAGCACAGGAACAAGCAGTTTTCTGTCCTCAATTAACTCGCCAACATCTTCCAGTGGCCAAACAGCATCCATCAGCACAAGCAATACTGCCGAAAGTAGTAGCCAGCCGTCTTCAAGTAACGTCTTGACTTCAATTGCAGTAACCCAAGAGCAATCATCTGTAACTAGTAGCCCACCAACATCAAATACAGAAAGCAGCAGCCAAGTATCATCAACCAACACACAAAGCTTCTCTAGTACTTTTGTAAGTGGCCCAACATCTCTTGGTACTACAGATCTTATTAGTGGATCTAGTAACCAACCATCTTCTAGTAACGTCTTCACTTCTTCAAGTGTTGCAGCGACAGAACAATCAACTGTAACTGGCAGCCCTGTGACATCAACTACTGAAACCAGCAGTCAGCCACCAACAGCAAACCTACAAACATTGTCAAGTGTTGCCATAAGTGGCCAAACATCAATGAACACTACAACTCTTTCCAGTGGATCTAGTAGCCAACCATCTTCCAGCAGCGCTTTTACTTCTTCAAGTGCCAGAACCCAAGAGCAATCATCTGTGACTTTAAATACTGAAAGCAGTAGCCAAGTATCATCCACCAACACACAAACATTTTCTAGTTCTGCTTTAAGTGGCCAAACATCACTCAGTACTACAGCTCTTGTCAGTGGATCTAGTAACCAGCCATCTTCTAGTAACGTCTTCACTTCTTCAAGTGTCGGAACGACAGAACAATCAACTGTAACTGGCAACCCAGTGACATCAAGTACTGAAACCACCAGTCAGCCACCAACCAGCCCACTGACATTCTCAAGTGTTTCTGTAAGTGGCCAAACATCATTCAGCCCTACAGCTCTTACGAGTGGACCTAGTAACCAGCCATCTTCAAGTAGCACCTCTATTTCTTCAAGTGCAGGAACACAAGAGCAATCATCTGTAACTTCAAATACTGGAAGCAGTAGCCAAGTATCATCCACCAACCCACAAACATCTTCTAGTTCTTCTGTAAGTGGCCAAACATTATTTAGTACTACAGCTCTTGTCAGTGAAACCAGTAACCTGCCAACTTCCAGTAACGCTTTTACTTCTTCAAGTGCCGAAACTCAAAAGCAATCATCTGTAACTAGTAGCCTATCAACATCAAATACTGAAAGCAGTAGCCAAGCATCATCAACCAGCCCACAGACATTTTCTAGTTCTGCTATAAGTGGCCAAACACCATTCAATAGTGCAGTTACTAGCCAACAATCTTCTACTTCTTCATCTAGCATCACCAACAGTCAGCCATTGACCAACACAGCAATAAGCTCTATCTCTGAGACAAGTGGGAAGTCATCTTCAGCTATTACAGTAACAAGTAGCCCTCTTGGGTCTATCATTACCAGTGCTATTTTCACTTCAAGTTTTGCACCTATTTCCCAGTCATCTCAAGGAAGCAATACAGCATCTTCAATTTCAAACAGTCAACCAGAAAGTAGCTCGGCAGTAACGGCCATCTCTGCAACTAGTAGTAATCCACCATCTACCAGTGCAATAACATTGTCCACTTTTCAAAGTACTTTCACCAGCAATACAGCAGCTGTAACTGAAAGCTCTAGCCAATCTTCAAGTCCAAATGCCAGCAGCACATTTGTGAGTCAAACTTCGTCATCATCAAATACTGCAACCAATAGCCAACCTCTACTTGGCAGCACATTGTCAACTTTCAGCACTGTAACAAGTAGCCAAACTTCACTTAACAGTACCCCAACTAATGCCGGAACTAGTACCCAACCATCTACAATTAGTCCATCTACTTTGGGTACGGAAACTACTAATTTAGCAAGTAGCGTTCCAACATCAAATACTGGAACAAGTAGCCAACCATCAGCCAACACACTGACATCTTCCAGTGCAGCACCTGGTACAACTGGGCAGCGATCTTCCACTACCACAGCAATTACTAGTGGTCTGGTAACCAGTAGTCAATCACCTGTTACTTCTATTAGTAGTTTATCTACCAGTGAAAGTACTACAGGAAAAAGCGCTCAACCTGTATCATCTACATTCTTTGGTACTGAAATTAATAGCCTTTCAACTTCCGCGAGTCTAGTGACACCTGCAACTAGTGTAGCAAGTACTTCCAGCACTGGAGCAAGCAGTCAACCCTCCTCCAGCAACCCACAGTCATCTACCAGTGGTGGAGCCAGTAACCAGTCCTCTTTTACTAGCAGCACAGTGACAATAAATACTAGCACTAGCCTCCCACCTTCATTATACACATCTTTATCATCAAGTGCTATGACCAGCGGTCAGACTGAATCCACAGTCAACACAGCATCAAATAGTGGAACCAGTAACCAGCCACTATCCACTAATTCATTCAGCTCTCCAAGTTCTGGAACCAGTAACCCATCACCTATCACTAGTAGCAAAGTGTCATTGTCAGTAACCACTCCAACATCTTCCAATATTAGTGGTAGCACTGCCAGTAGTAGTTTCGCAACTATAACCAGTGTTAGTAGTCAGCCACCTACCAGTACCAGTAGTCCATCTGTATCTTCCAAACCAGTGACAATTTCATCTGTGACCAGCAATGGAGTAACTTCAAGTATGGGACCTATTCTACCATCGTCATCTACAGTCCTTAATAGCACTGTATTTACCAGTGAACCTGCAACCATTAGTGGATCCAGTAGCCCACCATCCACAACTAATACAATCACGACCTCTAGTCCAGGAACTAGTACACAATCATTTCCAACTAGTAATGCTTTGACGACAAATAATGTCACTAGTAGTCTACCGTTAGTAACGGGTAGTCAAATCACAGTGATATCTCCTTCTGCAAGCACAATGGCTGGTTCAACTTCTGGGCAAACTGTGACCAACATTAACACATCTTCACAAAGTGGAACAAGTACTCAGGTGTCCTCTACAAAGAACACTTCTCCTTCTTCGACAACGTTTGCTATCAGTAGCCAAAACCCAAACACTAGTAACAACTCATCAGTAACATTAACAAGTACTTTCCCAACCTCAACATATGTGTCGACATCTTTAAATACTGAAACAAGTACCAGGACATCTTCTACAGTTCCTTCAACCGCAATTTTAGTATCCAGTTCAACCATAACCAGAGGACTTTCTTCAACCACCAACCCTAATACCCCATCAACATCCACCAGCCCAGTGACATCTACCATGAATGCAACCAGTTCTCCGAATATAAACACCAATAATACAATCGTTTCTTTAACTACTTTTAGCAGCCGACATACAAGTTTATCTACTGCAACAACGTCTATTGCATCCAGTGTCCAAAGCTCTGTAACATCTTCTATGGCAGCGGGTACCAGTACTCCTACCACTAATAGTACTACAGCTACTTCCACAACTACACCTAAAATAGAAACATCTCCTTCTACTGCACCCAATACTCAAAACTCTACAACTATCAGCACTGTAGCATCTTCTATGGCATTGGGTACCAGTACTCCTCCCACTAATAGTACTACAGCTACTTCAACAACTACACCCAAAACAGAAACATCTCCTTCTACTGCACCCAATACTCAAAACTCTACAACTATCAGCACTGTAGCATCTTCTATGGCATTGGGTACCAGTACTCCTATCACTAATAGTACTACAGCTACTTCAACAACTACACCTAAAACAGCAACATCTCCTTCTACTGCATCCAATACTCAAAACTCTACAACTATCAGCACTGTAGCATCTTCTATGGCAGCGAGTACCAGTACTCCTACCACTAATAGTACTACAGCTACTTCAACAACTACACCTAAAACAGCAACATCTCCTTCTACTGCATCCAATACTCAGAACTCTACAACTGTCAGCACTGTAGCATCTTCTATGGCATTGGGTACCAGTACTCCTATCACTAATAGTACTGCAGCTACTTCAACAACTACACCTAAAACAGCAACATCTCCTTCTACTGCATCCAATACTCAGAACTCTACAACTATCAGCACTGTAGCATCTTCTATGGCAGCGGGTACCAGTACTCCTATCACTAATATTAATACAGCTACTTCAACAACTACACCCAAAACAGCAACATCTCCTTCTACTGCATCCAATACACAGAACTCTACAACTATCAGCACTGTAGCATCTTCTATGGCATTGGGTACCAGTACTCCTATCACTAATATTACTACAGCTACTTCAACAACTACACCTAAAACAGCAACATCTCCTTCTACTACATCCAATACTCAGAACTCTACAACTATCAGCACTGTAGCATCTTCTATGGCATTGGGTACCAGTACTCCTATCACTAATATTACTACAGCTACTTCAACAACTACACCTAAAACAGCAACATCTCCTTCTACTACATCCAATACTCAGAACTCTACAACTATCAGCACTGTAGCATCTACTATGGCATTGGGTACCAGTACTCCTATCACTAATATTACTACAGCTACTTCAACAACTACACCTAAAACAGCAACATCTCCTTCTACTACATCCAATACTCAGAACTCTACAACTATCAGCACTGTAGCATCTTCTATGGCAGCGGGTACCAGTACTCCTACCACTAATATTACTACAGCTACTTCAACAACTACACCTAAAACAGCAACATCTCCTTCTACTGCATCCAATACTCAGAACTCTACAACTATCAGCACTGTAGCATCTTCTATGGCAGCGGGTACCAGTACTCCTACCACTAATAGTACTACAGCTACTTCAACAACTACACCTAAAACAGCAACATCTCCTTCTACTGCACCCAATACTCAAAACTCTACAACTATCAGCACTGTAGCATCTTCTATGGCATTGGGTACCAGTACTCCTACCACTAATAGTACTGTAGCTACTTCAACAACTACACCCAAAACAGCAACATCTCCTTCTACTGCATCCAATACTCAGAACTCTACAACTATCAGCACCGTAGCATCTTCTATGGCATTGGGTACCAGTACTCCTATCACTAATAGTACTACAGCTACTTCAACAACTACACCTAAAACAGCAACATCTCCTTCTACTGCACCCAATACTCAAAACTCTACAACTATCAGCACTGTAGCATCTTCTATGGCATTGGGTACCAGTACTCCTATCACTAATAGTACTACAGCTACTTCAACAACTACACCTAAAACAGCAACATCTCCTTCCACTGCATCCAATACTCAAAACTCTACAACTATCAGCACTGCAGCATCTTCTATGGCAGCAAGTACCAGTACTCCTATCACTAATAGTACTACAGCTACTTCAACAACTACACCTAAAACAGCAACATCTCCTTCTACTGCATCCAATACTCAGAACTCTACAACTATCAGCACTGTAGCATCTTCTATGGCAGCGGGTACCAGTACTCCTACCACTAATATTACTACAGCTACTTCAACAACTACACCTAAAACAGCAACATCTCCTTCCACTGCATCCAATACTCAAAACTCTACAACTATCAGCACTGCAGCATCTTCTATGGCAGCAAGTACCAGTACTCCTATCACTAATAGTACTACAGCTACTTCAACAACTACACCTAAAACAGCAACATCTCCTTCTACTGCATCCAATACTCAGAACTCTACAACTATCAGCACTGTAACATCTTCTCTGGCAGCGGGTACCAGTACTCCTACCACTAATAGTACTGCAACAACTTTAACTGCTTTGACCTCTGAGAAGTCAACCTCATCTAGTACATTAACCTCTACCATGAATGTATCCAGTAGCCAAAGTGCTAGCACTAGCGGCCCATCAACAACTACCTCAACCAGTCCACAGACAAGTACCAGTGCAGTAGTTTCTTCAAGTGGTTCCAGTCATCAACCAACAAGTGGAACTTCGACTCTAACCAAAAATTCCACAAGTTCAAATATACCCACAGGAACAACTTCTGGTACGTTGATTATAATAGTAAATTAAAGAGAAGGAAATATAGTGAAACCGTATAATTATATCTTCCATTTTGCTTACAGCTTCTCCCTCAACCAACATTATTCCGGTCTGGGGCATCATCCTAATAGCTCTTGCTGTTATCCTCGGTACGATTGCAATCATAACTTCAATCTTTTTGGTAAGTTCATTTCCTCCTGTATTTTATGAAGCTAAATATTCCTCTCCTGTAGCCTGTAGTCCCGCTCTCCCTACCTGAAGTCTCTCTGTAAATGTTCAAAAATCACCTCAGCTTCCAAAAAATCCATTTAGAGTAGGTGGGGGAAAGGAGGGGGATGCAGCTGCAGTTTCTCGCTTTGTGTCTATAAAACTGCATGCAGTGAGAGGTGAATACCATTAGTATTAAATCGGGAAGAGCCCACCCACTCAGCAGCTATGGACTCCTAGTCTTGCAGAGTGATGAAAAAAAGTCCCATAGGGTTGAGGTTAGGCACAACATTTCTGGTTGTACATCTATAGGAGTTGTGGTGATATAACCTTTACCTGCAATGTATCCTGCTAAGATATCAGACTGATGGAGAAGTCTTTCATGGGTCAATTTGATGATCATAGTATAGTAAGGGAAGGAAGGAAGGTGGGAAGGAAGGGAAGGAGGGAAGGAAGGAGGGAAGGAAGGAAGGAAGAAGGGAAAAGGCGAGGGAAAGAAGGAAGGAGGGAGGGAAGGAAGGAAGGAGGGAAGGAAGGAGTGAAGGAGTGAAGGAAGGAAGGAAGGAAGAAAGGAAGGAAGGAGGGAAGGATGAAAGGAGGGAATGCAGGAAGGAGGGAAGAAGGGAGGGAAGGAAGGAAGGATAGAAGGAATGAAGGAAAGAGGGTAGGAAGGAGGGAAGGAAGGAAGGAGGGAAGAAGGGAGGGAAGGAAGGAGGGAATGAAGTAAGGAAGGAAGGAAGGAAGGCAGAAATAAGACAATGCTAATTTTATGTTTTTTTCCCTTTCTAACAGTCAATCTACTGCCTTAAAAAACTTTCACGTCGAACAAGCTACAATGTCAATGTCTAACACAGAGGATGCCCCAAACTCCTCTCAAATCCGCTGCAAGGATGTTTGAGTGCAAAAAAAAGCAGTATTCATAGACTAGTTCAATATTTTGGACTATGGTAACATCCTGTGATGGGTGTATTCCTATGACTGACATTCAGTGATGGGGGCTCCAGAGGTTACTAGGTGTACAAGAAGTCTATGCTTGCAGGTTTGGTGCTCCTCAGATGGCACCTTGATGTGTCTGCCTCTACTTACTAGACATGGAGAGATGAAGACTCTGTATACTCGAGTGGACAAGGTTTGGTCAGATTGACACTTGTTGGTTACCACTTCTATTATTGCTTGTAGAACCCAAATAATGTTCATATGAAACACTGGCCAACGCTGGAATAATGTATAAACCAAGGAACTTGGCCAGGTGGTGGGGATGCACTTAATAATGAAACACAGTGTGAAGGTGGATCTGATGATCACTGTAGAGTATGTTATAATTCTATATAGTATGTAATTTACATTAAATATTACTTGATTAAAATACGCCTCTGATGGTCAAGACTGGTATTGCTGGCAACACCATAACCAATCAGTGAGTAACTTGTATGACGTCATGAATACTTTTTCTATATAAACTATATATTTATTGTGTATGTGTTACATGGCCTTAAAGCAGTTTTGAAAATTGAATAAAGATGTGCCTTATATTATGTGATATGATGGATAAATGAATTGTGTACGATTTATTTTTTGTTAGAATTGAACTAATCATCATTGTGAACTGCCAACATGATCAAAAGGAGGAGCAGTAGAGTATATAGAAGGGAAGGTGCCCCATAAATCAAAATGGGTCCCCCAATTATGGTTTTTGAGTGCAGCAAGGAAGGGTCTGGTGTTTTTTACCCCTCCATTCCCTTTACATGACCCTTCGACCAATTCCCTACCTCTTGTTTTGTTAATAATGCGGTTTCTCGGGAGAGGGAAGCCCTACCTAGGTTTTCGCCACCCAAAAGAAGCAAAGAGGACGGGATCAAACAGGACTGGGTAGTCCCTCTCCAAGGGCCCCATAGAAGTCACATAGGCTGTATGTCAGCAACAAACCATGTCCATTGGCGTTCTCCCTATATAGAGACCTATGAGTATTGTATTCACTTACAAAGTACGGTACATTGAGTAGACAGGTCACGGCATCCTACCGGGTCATCACACTCATCTCCTACCGTGTCATCACACTCATCTCCTACTGCTGTGAAGAGTCTATTGATGGTTGTCCTATCTCCAGTAACTTCAAAAAGAAGAAAAGATGAAGGAGACAGTATGGAATAAAAAAAAGTTTTTAAATATGATCAAAAATCACCTTATATTTTGTCTTTAGATATTTTCTTTCTAATCACATCTCTCAAAATATCCTGATTTCCATTGAACTCTACCAATTCACAGTCTCTAAAATCCATAGAACTGGTGGTTCCTCACAAAAATTTCTCTGTAAAACACGCAATGTCTGGTGGATGAGGGATGACGTTAACTTTCTTACAATGGGTTAGGTACATAGAATAAACCTTAATGTTTAAGGGTCAAGATTCTGCCAATGCAGATTGTAAATAGAGATTTTGATTTCTTAACTTTTTTATAAATCTTAATTTCATTTTTACTACTTATAATCTTATAATATCAATAAGAAAAAAAAGATATTCAATTTATTAAGATTTTGTATTGATTCACCTATTTTTACTTGTATTTCAACCCAAACCATGCTTCCTAAGCTGGGGAGCGAAAACATTTTGGATATAGAAATTACACAATGCATATGCAATTGCCACATGGTAGTAGTTTGGTCAGACCATGTGTTGACTTTCTCCTCCCATCATTTTTTTTTTTTGTCAGTAAAAGTTTTATTAAAAATTTCATGGAATTTTTACAGGTTTAGCATAGATTAGAAGATTAGAATTTGTTCTTTATTCCCTCTCTCTTTTTGATGAAAAAGGTCTGGGAGTTTGTCAGCCCTGTCCTGTTAGCAGGTTGGTCACCAGGAGTGGACTGACCCATTAAAGAACTTGGGGATCCTCCGTTGGGGCCAGACTCTAATGTAGTACTGATACATCCAGCCAAAGACAACCCCATTTGGAGGTGACTTTGGCACCAATCACTCCCCACTAGGGTCTATTTCTTATGGGATGGTTCACAAATAACTTAAGACCTCATTGATTATATGTCCTGTGTATGATAGCAAAAATTATTACAATGAAATTAAAAGTCGACATGCAGATGTTCTGTATAGATGGAGAGAGTGCCATCAGAATTATCTCCTCTGGTGGGCCCAAAGACCCCAGTCTGTCAGTGAGTATCACTTAATAATAAGGCCATAATTAGGGAAATTAGCCTGACCGATCTTGAGTTTTCCTATATTATCGTAAGGAACACACATAGCTCTCCTGCCAAGCTTAAAAAAAGAAGCAGCTGTCAAATGACAGCCATACTTCTGCTTTTTGATGACTGCATAAACCGGTGGTTTCATGTCATCGATGTGGTTGTGGGCAGGCACTAGATTCTGGGACTAGGGAAGGACTAGCTTTACGTAAGGCACCACTGCTTATCATGAACATATCATGGAGGAAATATCCACAAGGGTGAAATCCTGATCTTCAAAAGTTTGTCTGTATTGGCTGCCGCTTTTTACCACACTCATCTAATGAAATATTTGATAGTATCCAGAGGTGTAAGGCTATGTTCCCATCTGCGTTGGAGCCTCCGTCGAAGACGCTGTCAAATTTGATGGGAAAAATAGCGCTGCATGCAGTTCTGTTTTTCTCATCAAACAGGACACCTATAAGGCAATGGGGTCTGTCGGGCACTACTGGTATCCGTCGCGCTACAGATGACGTGACTTTCATTATGAACACACCCTAACCTGAAGCTCCTGGGTCCCAATGCAAAATTTGTAACAGAGCCCCCAACCTACAATGTGCCATTTATAATACTGCTGTTTAACCTGTACAGGGCCGTACACATCGGCTGTGCCTGGGATTGCAGCTCAGTCCTATTCACTTGAATGGGACCGGAATTGCAATCACAGGCACAGCCGCTACGGAAGTGTACTGCAATGTGCTTGTAAAATGGTAAAATTCTGCGGCGACGATCGCTGCGGCCCCATCAATCAGCTGATAGGCGGGGGTGCCAGGAGTCGGACACCCATTGTTCTGATACTGATGGTCTATCCTAAGGATAGGCCATCAACAAAAATATGTTAAACCACCACAAAAGCCCCAATTGTGTAGGTCTGTCTCAGCACTACACCCAATTACATACAATGGCGGGAATTTTTCAAAGCCCTTACGCCACTTTTATGGTGTAGAAAAGTCGAAAATGTTGGTGCTTGCAATATATTCGCTATCATTCATGACTTTCCACACCTCTTAACACTTTTTAAAGTGGACAGGGTTTATTGGGAGGGGCGGGGCCTCAGCGGTCCAATAGATTTACCATCATTTACTCTGGAAATTAGTATAACTTACACCTGCTCATAGCGCTCCTAGCCCACAGACAGCCAAAGATGCGCCAATTTATTTATAGGGTTAATAGACTGACGGATGAAATGCCAGTCTATAGGGCCTTTTAGACGAGCCAAGAAATTGTAACGATCGGACGATTAGCGATTCGTTAGCGAATCGTTCCGTAGTGAATGATCGTTATTTAATTGCATCTATTATCGTTGAAATAGTCATTATTGTGATCGGTGTTTAGGTCGTTTGTCAGGCATCTAATCAATTACTCCATTTGGTGGGATGTACAACAGTTATGGGACACACCTCTCTTAAAAATCAAGCGCCTACGGCTTTGTCATTGAAAGATGAATGATACCGGTTTAAACGTGAACATTTAGTGACGACGAACAATTATATTTCTCTCATTCATAACGATGCGATCGTCGATATACAAAGGATATATCATTAATCGTTTGATCGCTTGCAGTGTTTACACCTAGACTGAGTGATCACTTTTGCTCAATCGAACAATCATTCAAACAAGAATCGACTCGTCTAAAAGGCCCTTTTATATCCCCCCCCCCACCCATTTGTTCTGTAATGTCTCTTTGACAATTGATACTCTGTAGTAATGTCCTTTATCTTTTACTATAGTATTCTTCACATCAGCTGATGCTTTTACCTATGGGGAAGGATTAAAGACAGATTATAAATGCAGCGGTCACATTTGCATGAGGTCCCTGACACGTCTTTTCCGTCATGAGGACTGTTATAGGTGTAAATCCGGATCATATAACGTAGGAACTGAACCGTCCATTGTTCCAGCCACCTATGGTGTCAGCAGATTATAATGTCATATAGGAATGAAAAAAATGTCGCTCACTCTGTGATCGCACCCTCCTCCCAGTTTATTAGAATCATTCTATAATTGTAAAGAAGATTGACTAGTTGACGACGCCTGATGAGTATGTTCGTCAAGAGCGATAGGACGTTGCCGCATCATGACGTGCATGTTGATCATCCTGCCGATCGCGCGGGCATAGCAAGGAGCCGGGCAACGGCTGAAATACACAGGCCCGCTCTAACAGGGGAGATCAGAGGAACGTCTCATCTCTGTTATGTACCCTTTGAATGTTGCGATCAAAGCAGTTTGCGGCAATCAAAGGGAAAAATTGAGGGGTGACACCCTTTAAACATGTCCAAGGGAATCACAGTGACGCAATCAAGGCCAATGCCTTATATGGGCAGGCAGCCCAGGGTCCATTGAAGGTCCCAGGGCTGTCTGACCATATTTCCTGTTGTTAGGGCATACTGAGGTATGTCCTAACAACTGCCTGTGTAATATCAGTACACAGGCTAATGTATTGGCATGTAGATATAGTCCTGTACATTAAAGTAAAAAAAAAAAATCAACATTTAAAATCCCTCTATGGAATAAAAAAAAAAATGAAATTAAATTAAAAAAAAATAATGTTAAATTAAAACATAATCAGTAAAGAATATACACACAAATGCACATTTTTTGTATGTTTTACAAGGAAAAAAATAATTGGTAAAAAACAAATTTGTTTTGTGTCGTTATATTCTGAGAGCCATAGCTTTTTTGCGAGGCGAGTAGTTTCTATTGGTTTCATTTTGGGGTACATGAGACTTTTTGATCACTTTTTATTTCATTTTCTGTGGGAGATGAGGTGACCAAAATACAGTGATTCTGGCATTTAAATAAAAAAATGTCAGCGTTCACCGTGTGGGTTCACTAATGTTATATTGTGATGGTTCGGACTTTTACGGACGTCAGGAGCGATACCAGTATTTTTTTATTTTTTTTTACATTGCTTATGGGGGAAAATGGGAAAAGGGAGGATTTTGAACTTATAATATATTTTTTTGTTTTATACTGTATATGAAAAAAAGTTTATTTAACTGTTTTTACTAGTGCCCCTAGGGGACATAAACCAGCGATCGTTGGGTCACTTACACTGTATACGGCAATACTAACGTATTGCAGTATATATCGCGATTCTGACAGGCATCTATTAGGGCATGTTCACACATGGCAGAGTTTTTCCGCTGCAAATGTTGGTGCAGATTTGGGGCAATTACGCAACGAATCTGCACCAACATTTGCATATTTGACAGGTAATTCAGACGTTGCAGAAAACACAGTGGACTTGCCACAGATTTCAGTTTTTGCATTGCAAAGGCTGAAATCCGCAGTGAAATTCCGCTTCTTCTCCGCAACAGTCAGTGCATGCTGCGGAGGGGAAATTCTGCACCTCAATCTATGGTCCGCAGCGGAGTTTTCCGCAATGTCTGAACTAACTTGCCTAAAAATGTATTGAAACAAATGTAAAAAAACGTCCGCTGAAGAATTCTACTGCGGACTGTCTGCAACGGAATTCCACAGCAATTCCGCCACGTGTGAACATGCCCTTAGGCCCAGGACTTAATAGGTGTACGGATGGCAGGCCTGAAGGCCTTTATTAGTCCCCCAGGCTGCCATTACGACCATCGGCACCCCACGGTCGCTCCGCGAGGTTGATGGCACGTCAGAGGGGGTCACCGCTATTATTCTAACGGCTTAGATGCCGCGGACACTATTGACCGCAGTATCTAAGGGGTTAAACCAGAAGGTTACCTCTTGAGCAGGATCCCGCTCATTACACTAAAGTGTCCGCTGTAACATAGAGCTGACACGCTCATTCTATGGGGGCTGTGAGCCCGCTTCATACTTCTCTATCCGACCTCCACCGTATATATAGAAGGGTCTCACAAGCTGATAACAGAGACCCCCAGCAATCAGCTGTAATCTGTGGGGAAAGCTGGCAGTAATGTACGTAAGTGCTCATTTTCCCTGCAGCGCCAACACAGGGCAAATTAGGCATTACACAGTGTCCATTCAAATCAAAGGTTTGTCTGAGCAATACAGGACAGGACCTCCACAGGGAGATACACTCTTTATAGCCTCTCTCCACTCTGGCCACAAGATGAGAGTCCTTAATGGGAGACCCCCCAGACCCCTCTATTAACTCAGAATTTTCTAATAGGGTGTATAGACATGGGTAGTCATTTTCATTGCGACCACTGTTATCTAGATCATAAATTCTAGGACTTTCTAGGACTAGGTTAATACACTGTATACACTATATAGACCAGTTAAGGTACAACAGCGACACCAATAGGCTGACATAGGGTATTACAATATTACAGGGGAAAAAAACACTATAAAAAGCTATATCTATATTATATATGACATAGTTTAGATTTAAAAAAAAAAATCCATTGGCTTAGTTATCTATGTTAGTATTAAGTAGTGTTATAATAGTTAGACCTGGTGGAGTAAAAATAATCAAATTAGACCGGTTTCAGACACGTGTTTTGATGTCCATATTATGGCCGCCAGACCTGGACCCCTGCGGTTCTACTACATCACCATAAAACCATACATAGATTCATTTTAAGAAAAATGCTCTGGGCTCTGAAAAACATAACTGGATTTTATTTTGGATTGAATATACACTAAAAAAAACAATCTCTGTATAATACATAGTGAATGGAGATTGTCATTTGACACAATGCCCGGTGGTCTGCCATGGCTCCGCTCAGTTAGACACCATATGAGAAGGGAAATCTACAGGAGATTTAAAAACTGCCAGCATGACGGGAGGTAAGGCTGCGAGAGGGGAGAGAAGAGCTGTGCAAAACAAATTTTTACCCAAGAATGTGCCCTTAACTCTATCAGACGCGCAGCTAGGGGAGGCTGGCAGGCCATGTGCCCCGGGTGCTGGGCGACAAGGTCTTGGCCAGAGTACTTAGCTAATGGTCAAGGGCAGCGAACTCACTCTTTGAAGGTAAGCTGAGCTACTTTGTTGACTGCGTGGGTCCAGCTCCGGTCATACACAGCGGCGATCCGCTTGGGTTCATAGTGCGGGGGCACAAATGGGCGACCCCCTCTAAGAATTCTATATGCCCCAATAAGCCATATGAACAGATGTTGCAGTTCAACTTCTGTAGGTACTATATTGCCTAGATCATTTGGTGTACATATGGAGGTATTGTTTAGGCCATCTATAGTGGTTATATTTGGGAACAACCAATTATTATTAGACACACCCATACAAATAAAGCCACGCCCACTACATAAGCCGCTGCATGATCATTGACACCTTTATGAGTGGTGCATCCAGCTGTGCATCCAGCGGGGGTGACAGCTCTTTCTTTTTTTGCAAATTTCTCCATTGGGCCTCTTTTTGGAGGTTGCCAATGGGCAAAGGGGGTGAAGTTACGGTAGGATTATTGTCTAAAAGTTTTGCCGCTGTGCGTCCAAAATGCTTCCTCCACCACTAAGAATTTAGAGTCTAGATCCATCCCTGACTATATATATGATGCACCAATAAGTCGCCAAATTTGTGACGATAGAGGTGTCCCCATGCATATTGGGGTTCTTACAGACATTTTCCATACCCAAGCAGGTTAATATCAGAACAGTCTTGTGTCTAAAGGAAGCAGTTCCGATAATAATACAATATTAGGGAACTGTATGTAAAGCCATTATCTAATCTATTCTCGATAGCAAATATAAAGGTGAAGTTTACCTTTAACACACGCACGCTCCTGGAATTTGTATATACTGTATATATATTCTACGTTCATTCCATTAATTCTGCCGTCTAGAATGTCAGCTCTATTTATAGGTCAAACATAAAATTGACATATTTATTTTTTTTATTACCAAGGTCATTGGAAAGTTGACGCGTGACATCACGTGACGCTTCTAGATGTATTTACAAGCCGCACCTCACCGATATTTATGAGGGGAAAGTTTAGTTTTTACAATCCTGAACAATAGTCTCACTGCGTTGACATTGACACTTCTTGTTCCCATAGTCTTCTTCTGACCGTAGTCCATAATTGCCCTTCAGCACCCACGAAAGAGACGAAATTGCATAATATTCGCAGACATTTTATTATAGTAATTCCCTAATCAGATGTTATCAGAACTAGTCCTTTAATATGCAGGAGTGATCCTATAAGCTTATGGGTATCTATCAGGAGGATCAGAACCCCATTCATTTGCGGCAGCTTGTATCCTAAAAATGATGTTTTTACTGGGGCTGTCGCAACATCCTAAGGGCATGTTCACATCTGCATTCCTATTTTTTTTCCGTCATAGGACACCAATAACGGTCACCAATGTCGCCCGATGTACCCTGATAACTTTAAGGGCATGTTCAGACATGGCAGAATTGCTGTTGAATTCTGCTGCGGACAGTCCGTAGTGTAAGGGCATGCCCAGACGTGGCGTATTTCTTCCGCAACTGTCCGCATCAATGCCGCACAGAATCTGCGTTGCAGATTCTGTTGCGGCTTTGCCTACAATGGGCATTAAATTGATGCGGACTAGCCGTTGCGTATTGAGAGGAAGAGGGCTTCCCTTCTCTCTATCAGTGCAGGATAGAGATAAGGGACAGCCCTTTCCCTAGTAAAAGTAAAATAAATTCATACTTACCTGGCCGTTGCCTTGGTGACGCGTCCCTCTTTCAACATCCAGCCCGACCTCCCTGGATGACGCGGCAGTCCATGTGACTGCTGCAGCCTGTGATTGGCTGCAGCCTGTGATTGGCCTGTGATTGGCTGGAGCCGTCACTTGGACTGAAACGTCATCCTGGGAGGCCGGACTGGAGACAGAAGCAGGGAGTTCTCGGTAAGTATGAACTTCTATTTTTTTTACAGGTTGCTGTATATTGCGGTCACTGTCCAGGGTGCAGAAACAGTTACTGCCGATCATTTAACTCTTTCAGCACCCTGGACAGTGACTATTTACTGACGTCGCCTAGCAACGCTCCCGTAATTATGGGTGCACACACGTAGTCACGCGTAATTATGGGTGCACACACGTAGTCACCCGTAATTACGGGAGCCCCATTGACTTCCTCAGTCTGGCTGTAGACCTAGAAATACATAGGTCCAGCCAGAATGAAGAAATGTCATGTTAGTAAAACCAATACGCTACGCAGCACAAATAACATCTGCGGACTTCATTGCGGAATTTTGACTCTCCATTGAAGTCAATGGTGAAATTCCGCAATGAGTCCGCAACAAGTCCGCTACACGTCCGCAACAACCATTGTATGCTGCGGACACCAAATTCCGCTCCGCAGCCTATGCTACGCAGCGGAATTGTCCGCAACGTGTAAACGAACCCAACCACAAAGCTGTGGAAGGCAATGGAGAAACGTGTACGCTGTGGATTTCCGCTACGTGTGGTCATGCCCTAAATCTGCAGCAGCCTTTTTTTCTTTGGTTTCTATACCTTTTTAGGTAACTTAGTTCAGACATTGCGGAAAAGAACAGTGCGGAATTTAGGCTGCAGTGCAGAATTTTCCCTCCGCCGCATGCACTGTCTGTTGCGGAGAAGCAGCGGAATTTCACTGCAGATTTCAGCCTTTGCAATGCAAGGCCAGAAATCTGCGGCAAGTCCTTTGTGATATCCGCCACGTCTGACTTACCTGTCAAATATGCAAATTTTGCTGCAGATTCGTTGCGTAATTGCCACGAATTTGCAGCAAAATCTGCAGCGTAAAAATTCTGCCACATCTGAACATGCCCTAATGGGGTCCATTGGATTTCCATCAAGTATCTGGCATTCCTTTTGGAGCCTCCAACGCAGATGTGAACGCTGCCTTAACATTTATAACTCAGACTCTATTCAAATGTTTTTGAACTTTTTGTTACTAATATTACTGGTATTTCTAGTAGTGGCCTTATTAATAATAATAATAATAATAATAATAATAATAATAATAATAATAATAATAATAATAAAAGTAACAGTGAATACATTTGTAGTTGTATTAGAAGTAGTATTTTTCTTTTATTTAGGGATCCTTAGCTATTTTTTATTTATGAACTACAAATTATTATTATTATTATTATTATTATTATTATTATTATTATTATTTCTATTATTATTATTATTATTATTATTATTATTATTATTATTATTACTATATTACTCCTACTAATAATAATTCTAATGGACACAAAACATGAAACACCACAACATTTTATTAATTTTATTATTAGACAAAAAAATAAGCAAATTAAAAATTCATTGTAGCAATAGAAGTTGAACTTATAATAATTATTATATATGTATATAAATAAATCAATATATTATTACTAACATTTTCAACATCACTAGTAAATATACTAAAAATATAAATATATAAACTATAAACAAATTTATATGAAATAATAACAATCATCATCAAAAAATTGATGGTAGTAGTAGTGGATTTTATTATTATTTTATTTCTAACTAATGCTACTAATAATAATAGTTTAAATAGTACATGCAATGAAGTTTTAGGCTGGATTTATACACTGCATTGTGCGGCATTTTAGTGCGTTTTTAAGGTCAGGATCACACACACAGTTTTCATGCCGTTTTCGTGGCAGTTTTTGGATCAGTTTTTTTAGCTAAACACAGGAGTGGACACAAAACAAGATGACTCAGTCTTCCCTTTATACCGTCACTTCTTTTTAGATCCACTTTTGACTTTGTCTAAAAAAAATTAGCAAAAAAACTGCCACAAAAGCTGCATCAAAACTGTATGTGATCCTGGCCTAAAGATTATTACAAAATATAAACTGCGTAACACACACCTGCATTTTGGTTTGTGGTATTTGAAAGCAATTTTGTGGTCAGTGGCGTTTTTTTCCAAACGCAGCATGCTCTGGTTGTGGCGATTGTTCAGGCGTTTTTCCCACAGGCTTCTTCTTAGGACTTCAAAACCGCCGCAAAAAAGCATGTACAAAATGACTAAAAATGTCAAAAAAAAGAAAAAAAAAGCCCCAGAAAAAGTCACTAAGGGCCTGTTCACATCACCGTTCGCTTTCCGTTCCGGGGTTCCGTCGACTCCGCTATTGATTCCGTCGTTAAAACAGAAACCTGACGGAATTGTGACGAACGGAAACCATTAGCAATGTATCCGTCACCATTTATATCAATGGTGATGGAAACGGAAGCTGTGGTTTCAGTTTCACATTCTGTTGCGGGGTTCACCCGACGGAAAACTCTGACTTAACCCTGGAACAGAAAACGAACGGTGATGTGAACAGGCCCTCAGGCCTCATGCCCACTTCAGTTATTGTTATTTTCAGGCCTCATGCCCACTTCAGTTATTTTCAGGCCTCATGCCCACTTCAGTTATTTTCAGGCCTCATGCCCACTTCAGTTATTTTCAGGCCTCATGCCCACTTCAGTTATTTTCTTCCATGTGCTATCTTTTTTTTTTAACAGATAGCACACTGACACATTCATTTCTATGGGGCCATGCACACTTCTGTTGTTTTAACGGAAACGTGTGGCCGATCCAACAAATAAGACCGGTCCTACTCCTGTCCGTTTTTGACGGAACAAACTCGGCCTTTTCATTCATTTGGTCCGTTGAAACAACGGACTGCACACGGGAGAGATCCATGTGCGGTCTGTTTCACGGATCCGTCATTAGAGGCCGTACGGCGGCCAACGGAAGTGTGCATGAGGCCTTAAAAACACCTTCAAAAATGCATCTTACATTTTAATAACCCCTGTGTTTTTATAAGGGTTTTTTGATGCAGGATAAATTGTTCGAAAAATTGTGTGTGTGAAGGAGGCCCAAGAGCTATAAGCAGTTCTACTTCTTCTACTATTAGGGTATGTTCACACGGCTTATTTATGGACGTAATTCGGGTGTTTTACGCCTCGAATTACGTCCGAAAATGCGCCTCAATAGCGTTGGCAAACATCTGCCCATTGAAAGCAATGGGCTGACGTTTGTCTGTTCACACGAGGCGTATATTTTTTACGCGTCGCTGTCAAAAGACGGCGTGTAAATAGACGCCCGCGCCAAAGAAGAGTCATGTCACTTCTTCAGACGTAAATGGAGCCGTTTTCCATGGACTCCATGGAAAACCAGCTCCAGTTACGTCCGTAAGGGACGCGGCGTTCAAGCGCCTGCACATGCCGTTACGGCTGAAATGACGGGGCTGTTTTCTCCTGGAAACAGCCCCGTAATTTCGGCCGTTACGGACGCTGCCGTGTGAACATACCCTAACTACAACCAAGATCTAATCCTTTCTTCATAGAAATATTTTTACCTATTCATTGACATTATTATTTGCAGCAGTGGTATTGGTAGTAATGCTAAAAAAATAACCCTTTTATGGATAATATAATTGTAATGATTATCAGTGCTAAATAACAATAATCATAATCAAAAAAAATAACAATATTTGTTGTAGAAGTATAAGAATAGCATATATTATTATTATTATTATTATTATTATTATTATCATTATTATTATTATTATTATCATTATTATTATTATTATTATTATTATCATTATTATTATTATTATTATTATTATTATTATTATCATTATCATTATCATTATTATTATTATCATTATTATTATTATTATTATTATCATTATTATTATTATTATCATTATCATTATTATTATTATTATCATTATTATTATTATTATTATCATTATTATTATTATTATCATTATCATTATCATTATTATTATCATTATTATTATTATTATTATCATTATTATTATTATCATTATTATTATTATTATTATTATTATTATCATTATCATTATTATTATTATTATTATTATTATTATCATTATCATTATTATTATTATTATCATTATTATTATTATTATTATCATTATTATTATTATTATCATTATTATTATTATTATTATTATTATCATTATTATTATTATTATTATTATTATTATCATTATCATTATCATTATTATTATTATCATTATTATTATTATTATCATTATTATTATTATTATTATTATTATTATTATTATTATTATTATCATTATTATTATTATTATTATTATTATTATTATCATTATTATTATTATTATTATTATCATTATTATTATTATTATTATTATTATTATTATTATTATTATTATTATTAATAATAATAATAATAAGAGTATTAGTAGAAGCATATTATTATGTTGTTATTAGTAATAGTAATACATTATTATGATTATTATCTCGCTATTACTATGATAATGATGATGATGATGATGATGATGATAATTATTTTTTTATTATTTTTATTTTTGTTATTATTATTATTTTATTATTATTATTGCTATTATTATTTTTATTATTAATGTTATTATTACTTTGTTATTACTATGACAAAGATAATGATTGTTAATGTTGTTATTAATATTATTAGCTATAGTATATTATTATTATTATTAATATTATTATTATTACTATTATATTTCCTTTATAAACGGTTTTATCATGTTCATTCATTCATCATCATCATCATAATATGGATAATAATAAAACTTCTAATATCCAAAAGAGGGAAGTCAAGTCGGACAGTATATTATGTAAAACCTTTTTTTTACAGGGTGTAGTTTCCCGGCAATGTCAGCCTGGTCATAGTGACATCACATCTCCAGCGCACAGTATTACAGTATAGTAGTATTGTCGGTTTCGCAGCTGCGGGGCATTTTCCGGCATATTTGCTGCAATATTCCCAGTCATGAAGCAATACATCCCCAGTTCCCATATTGCTGCATAACTAGGCAGACTGTCAGGCCACGTTCAGACGTGGCGGAGTTGCTGTTGAATTCCGCTCTGGACAGTCCACAGTGGAATTCTGCAGCAGCCGTTTTTTACATTTGTTTCTATGCATTTTTAGGAAACTGCGGTGCAGAATTTTCCCTCCGCAGCATGCACTGTCTGTTGCGGAGAAGCAGCGGAATTTCACTGCGGATTTCAGCCTTTGCAATGCAAAAACTGAAATCTGTGTCAAGTCCGTTGTGATATCCACAACGTCTGAATTACCTGTCAAATATGCAAATGTTGCTGCAGATTCATTGCGTAATTGCCTCGAATCTGCACCAATGTTTGCAGCGGAAAAATTCTGCCACTTGTGAACGTGGCCTTACTGTTCAGGTGTCTGCGATGGCTGAAAGACAATCAGTATGGCCTCCATTTTGGACCTCAAGTACAGGGTCAGCGGTTAAAGGGGTTTTCTAACCTCTCAAAAAACATGTAAAAGTTGTTACAAATGTTAAATGTTCCATGCTGCCGGTTACGGGGTCAAGTGTGCCTTCCTTTTGGTATGACATTGCCCAGCGGCACCGGCTATTAAACTCAAAGGGGGCTTTATAAATGTGCATGCAGTGAGCTCCCCCTAGTGTTGGCTGCAGGTAACCAAAATCTTATCATTCCACTCTGAGAATAACCTGGGGATTCTGGGCTCCATGGGCTTTGATGTGCACTGTACGGGGGGCAATGGTCAGGGATCACATTATGGCTGACACTGTAATATGCACCTCAGCTGCTGAAGAACTTCGTTTTGAAGAAGAAAGCAGATAATAATAATCAGTCAGTGAAAAAAAGTCAATTTTGAATTCCAATGCATTGTCTTATTCTCCAGTAACAACCAAAGCTGCATTTAGAATTAAGTTGACCAACATTGGAAAGGACAGGCACACATGTGATAGAATAACTGGGATCCCATAACTACAATTTGGTTTATGGCTCTCTGGGAGATTTTTCTTTTTCTATATTAGACAATGCCTTGTGTAAATAGTACATCTCCCACAATGCACCACTTTGCTTATATATGGACACTGAATAAGCAGGGAGGGTGTGAGGTAATAAAAAAACAGTAGAATTCTGAATGCAGCTCTGGATGTCACTGGAGCATTAAGAATACTGTAACTCGAGATCAGTATAAGAGTAGGAACGCAAAGTATTTATACAGTTATTGATTATTTTTAGTCCTAATGTAAAGCCGCGCTTGCTCACTATTCTGGTGGTGCAGGATTCAGGTATTTCATTACAATTGTGAAAGAAAGTGTCGGCTTGTGTAATGTTCAAGTCACGTTATCAGTCACCAGGGCACGGCTCTCACATGTGTGACACCTGCTGAAATCCTGTGTTTGGGGCTGGGCCCATATCTACAGCAAACGCAATAATGAAATTAGTCATTATCTGACACTCTCACTGTATTATATTTGCTGATAGATAGATAGATAGATAGATAGATAGATAGATAGATAGATAGATAGATAGATAGATAGATAGATAGATAGATAGATAGATAGATAGATAGATAGATAGATAGATAGATAGATAGATAGATAGATAGATAGATAGATAGAATAGATAGACAATAGATAGATAGATAGATAGATAGATAGATAGATAGATAGATAGATAGATAGATAGATAGATAGATAGATAGATAGATAGCCTCCATCAGAGATTTATATCCCCCCCCCCCCCCCCATACATATGGACAGTGACGTCAGGGGCTCCTCCAGGACAGGAAACCCTGGCCAGAGCGTCACCAACTCCTGTGGATTCCACTCCTAGAGGGAGCCGCAATGGTGCTATCTACAGAGAGGGGGGTGTAGTGCTATATACAAGAGGGTGTGTGTGGCACCATCTACAAGGGGGTGTGTGTGGCACCATCTATAGGGGGTGTGTGGTACCTTCAACGGGGCCATGTGGCATCATCTACAGGTGGCGGTATGGCACCATCTACAGATGCCACTGTGGCACTATCTACAGAGGGCACAGTGGCATTATCTACAGGGAGCACTGTGGCATTATCTACAGGGGGTTGTGGCACTTTCTACAGAGAGCACTGTGGAATTATCTACAAGAGTGTGGCACTATCTACAGAGGCATTATCTGTGGCATTATCTACAGAGGGCACTTTGGCACTATCTACAGGGGGCACTGTGGCACTATCTACTGGGGGCAGTGTGGAGCACCATCTATAAGGGGCACCGAGTGTGGCACTATCTAAAATGTTTTTTACGCTACCAGAAGTGGTAGGCACATATCGCCTAGCCCTAGTGAGAAAGTGAGACATCACCTGCCTACATACAACAGGATAGCCAGAGAGAAATACTATTCACCATATTAGTTGTCAGCCAAACTAGCGCAGAAATTTTTGTTCAATTATTTGTATTCAGAAATTCTGGGAAGAAAGCAACACCCCATTAGCCACATCCACCAAATAAGTCACGCCTCCATGAGACACACCAACCAAAGAAGCCACACACCCTAAGTGTCCCTCTGAAAAAATGTCAAAATGTTGGCAACTATGCCTTTCCACAGTATCATGCTCCCATAGTGCCTCCCCACAGCATAATGCCACCTTGTGCCCCACACACAGTATAATGCCCCCATAGTGCCCCACACACAGTGTAATCCCGCATAGGGCCCCCCACACAGTATAATGCCCCCATAGTGGCCTCCACATAGTATAAAGCCCCCATAGTGCCCACACACACACAGTTTAATGCCCCTAAGCTGCCCCTCACACAATATAATGCCCCATAGCTACCATCACACAGTATGATGCCCCAGAGCTTCCCCCACACAGTATAATGCCACCATAGCAGTCCTAACACAGTATAATGCCCCCAAAGTGGCCCCTGACACAATATAATGCCCCCATCAGACCCCTAAATTTATTCAGACCCCAGACCAGACCCATAAATTAATTAAGACCCCAGATCCCCCTTTAAAAAAAAAAAAAATCAGACCTTAGACCAGATCACTATGTTCTTACCGCTCCCGGATCTTCTTACCTTTTCACTTCCAGTTGGGCACCTCTTTACTTCTGGGCGACTCACGCTCCTGATGTTAGGTCCTACATTACAACGTCCTGAGGCTGGGAAATCCTGGGAGATTTCAGCTGTAAATCATGCAGAATTGTGAGTGCAGCTCTGGAGTATTATGTAGTCTTTAACTCAGTACAAGATAAATAATGTAATGCTTATACACAGTGACTCAACTTTTCATGTATCTAATTTCTATAGGTTAACGTTAATATGCTGCCTGAAGGTACATATATACAGTGTACTATAGGTAATTTCTAGGAACATAAGCCTTTCTCCTGAGTCTTCTTACATAGCAGTGCTGTCTCAGCAAAGGTATGCAGCACTACATATCCCATCATGCAATGTATTTGACATTTCCGTCGCTGGACAAAGTTCTTCTTGCTCCTCCTCAGTGTAGCATGCTCTCTAGTAACCTTATCTGCACTTGATCCTGAATCTGCTGTCATGTCCAGGATAAGGACTCTCTTCTGTCGAGTATGGTACTTTAATAGGTTGCAACAGATGAAGTGTATTTAAGAGACTCATTTACTGGGGCCGTGTGCAGGGACTTTTCCCTGAAATCAGATTCCTATCCCCCTCTATAACTTCATACACTTGTTGTTTACATACAGAGGCTAAAAACCTGTACAGACCTAATACTTTTCACAGCTGGAGGTTTGTTACAATTGGACCCAGTCTAGACAATCCTGTGTGAGATAAATAGTCTGGATTACAGAATTATACGTTTTAGGCTCCATTCACATCACATTTATTTGCCTACTTTCGACATATATGTATATGTTAAACGTAGGCTATAGGCTTTTACAGTATCCGTGGGATACGTCATGAAAAGAGGTCATGAGAGGTTATGTCGGATCCGTTAAATGTACACCATTATAGTCTATGGGTGACAAACTA
Organism: Rhinoderma darwinii; assembly: GCF_050947455.1. Lineage (NCBI taxonomy): Eukaryota > Metazoa > Chordata > Amphibia > Anura > Rhinodermatidae > Rhinoderma > Rhinoderma darwinii. Next base: position 111,965,878 of record NC_134694.1, on the reverse strand, counting down.
TTAGGCATCCGCAACAGGCATACGTCACCCATAGACTATGGTATCCATTTAACATATATGTATACGCCATGAAAAGCTATAGACGTATACGCTAAAATAATGCCTGTGATGTGTACCATACAGTGGCATTCATCACCCATGGGCTCCCATATTAAAAAAAAAAGTCTACCTCGTGGTATACTCACATTGCTAAAATGTGTTACAAGCTACGAGGACAGGATAGAGGTTTGTGCTGCTGATGAGTTTAGCTCACAGAGGATGCATAGATAGATATTATAAAATCATGTCATGCCTGGAATTTTTTATTTAATTAAATTTGGCCGAAAAAAGTGAAACTCTGGGCAAATTTTTATAAGTGGTTGGCAAATCAACGCCCATTTCTCTGACATCACTTCCTGCTCTGCAGCTATTGGCTGAAGTTGTACATCACAGGCTTCCTGCTCTGCCCGCCCCCTTCATGCACCCTGCACATAACACTGCTCCAAATGTAGGTTAGAGCTCCACCGTGACTTCTGCTTCCGGCCCCGGTAAAATTACAGCTGTCTTATTGCGACCATTGTGCATACTTTTGAAAAAGAAGATTAGGGAGATTCTGTAAGGGAACTCACCAAGTAATGCTTGAAACAGCCGCGTAAAATTTTTGTAATTATATACCCGCCCATTTATATAGGACACACGCCTAACCTATAGCATTTGAATCCCAAATAGTGCAATGAATACAAACGCCCTAAACTATTATAGACACCAGACCACCTAATAAATACAGATCCCAGACAGGAACCCCTAAATAAATAGGGACCCTCCAGTGAACCTGAACTAATACAGACCACAGACCTGACTCCCCGAAACATAGACCATATTTCTCCTACCATAGACCAGACTCCCCATAATACAAACCCAAGACCAAACTACCCTTTAATACAAATCCCAGACCAGACTATCCCCTTAATATAGACCCTAGACTAGACTATCCCTTTAATACTTCCTCCAAATCAGACTGTCCCCTTAATACAGACCGGACCAGATCAGATATACAGATACTCACCTCTCCCCGTTCCTGCACTCTTCTTCATTTTTGGGCGCAGTCACAGAAAACATCCAATAGCAGCACCAGGAAATTGTTTTGCAGCGGTGCCCGGGAATAAAGAGGACTGCAGGATCGGGGAGAGGTAAGTATATTCGGCTCCCTGGATATTTGCCTATTTTTCCAGGAGTCTAGGAGACCATATGGCACCAAATTATGGAGATATTCTTCTCTAGAAGCAAAGCTTCTATGTAAAAATAGCTTTGTCATATAGAAGATAGCTTGATTTTGGTGTTTTTCCTCTCTATAGTGGTACCGTATGGCCCGTAGACTTCTATGGGTGCCATATTACGGCTCCGTATAGCCCTACAAGTAACCGCTCTTTTATTTTGTGGCTGTCTTCCAGGTAACCTGCATCTTATAGCTTTACGAATAAAATTGAAAGTTAAAAATATCGGTTTCTTATTTATATCGACACAAATATTAGCGTTAGATAAGTCTCATATTACAGCTCACGACTTTCCAGATCGATCTGGATCTAGTTTAATCAATTTCCATTTCTACCCCAACAGATAACGTCACTTTCACCTATATAAGTACAAACAGATATTATTAATAAGGGAAGTCAGGCGATTGCCTTTCTATCCCGAACAAAGGAAACCAACACTATGCCGATCCCAGTGTTAAGATAGCAGTGCTGCAAGCAACTGTGCAAACACGGCTCAGCAATTCCAGGTGTAGTGAACGTGTTGTGTACAGCTGCTGTTATCTCATGGAGCGAGGTAATAATCAGAGCATCGCTCGTGTCTCCTGTATGTACTGAGCCTTTCTACCCTACACAGCACGCCCGCCCCGTGCCCATTAATGATCCCATTTATCTGACAACACAGGGGCAAACGCTGGATTTTTAAGGGAGGGTTTCCAAATGCATTGGTGCCCATGGTGGAGAAGGCAATATACCCCCCCCCCCCCCCCCCCCAGTTATTATATTATATGGATTATAAAAGAATTTTCAGACCATTGGATATCCAGTTTAACACCTTATATTCCTGCTCGTTTTAGATGGTGCAGGGACTAGTGGATGGGATTTAGGGCAGGAACACGTACCTATAATTAAATTCTATTTTATCCAAATAGGTTGAAGCTGAACCAGCGTTGCGTCCGAAGACCAAACACAGGAGCGAGGAGGGTAAGTGTATGGATACTGTCAGCTGGGGCCCTGTATCTAAGCCTATCTTGTGTGATACTGTCCACTGGACTGATGTATCTAAGCCTATTATGTGTAATACTGTCCACTGGTCTTTTGTATCTAAGCCTATCATGTCCGATCCTGTCTGCTGGGGTCCTGTATCTAAGCCTATTATGTGTGATACTAACTGCTCAGGCCAAGTATTTAAGCCTATCATGTGTGATACTAAGTGCTGGGGCCATAAATCTAAGCTATTATTTGTAATACTCTGTAATAGACTGCTGGGGCACTTTTTGTTTTTTGCAAAACATGAGGTTTATAATGACCCCAGGGGCCCAAAAGAATTCTGTAGACTAAACCCATAGGGTACAGAGAACAAGAGAACATGACATCCGGTGACATGTCATCAGCCTTGTAAAGTGGGGATGAGGTTGCAAATCCAAAGAGTTGAAGACATCAGTTAGAGCAGTGTTCCTCAACCAGGAGCTCGGGAGCCACATGAAGCTCTCGGGCCCCCTGCACGTGGCTCCCTGACTGTTGGCGGCTGCAGATACTCTTGTCCACTAGAGGCACTAGAGATGTTATGGAATTACTAGAACTTTCGGTATTCAGTGTGACTCAGCACCCTTAGTCGTGTTTTAAAGCGGCTCGTGACCTACAAAAGGTTGAGGACCTCTGAGCAATAAACAACTAGGACATTTCTGTTACCTTCAGAAGCAATCTACATCTAGTGCCCTCAATAATAGCAGGTAAAGTAGACGGAACTTCTGTCATATAGTCAACTCTACCATTCCACCAAGCAGCTTCCATCATTCGTTTTATAACCTCCTGTTTCATCATGGATGAAGTTTCTTTGATTACTTTGATGGGCATATAGGTTAGTGAGTGCGATGCTATATCACTGTGTACTTACCTTGTGGGAATAACTATCTCAGTCTGAACATCCTTAGAGCGTAAAGATGGCCATACATACTAGATGAATGTCAGCCGATCCGGTCGATTTCGGCAGGACCGGCCAAACATCTAATGTGTATGGGGAAGACGCAACTCTCCTCCGACTGTAGATGTTGGGAAAAGAAGAATTGGTCATGTTAGATTTCAACATGCCCGATCCTCTATTTTTACGGGACATAAGCCGCCACCAGAGGTGTCTGGTATCAGCTTATAACCCTCTTCTCATTAAAAACACATGCACGCTCGGCTGAGTCGATGATACATGTGTATGGGAAAGGTCAGGAGGAATAGCTCTCTGCCAACAGCTATCTAAGGTCTAAGGCCACTTTAAGGTGTTTTCCACCACATTTACTAAAGTAGGTTGTTGGTAGTTGGTGGTGGTCTCATTCCTAAATCCCAGTCATTGTTGGAGAGTTACCATAACTCTCCTTACCGGGACCCTTTTAGTATTGTTTAGATTTTTCTACAATCTGGAAAATAAAAATCCACAATTGATGAACGTCTACACCACCAAGCTGCTTTGGAGTCCGAAAAGAGAGGGGGTCCGTTCCTCACTGGTCCCATGCTCCTTGCTACATGGCGAGAATTGATCCAGAGGTAAGAGAAAGAGGGTGGAGGGGGAAACAAACATCAGGCCCTTCTGTCCTAACACCATAATGGGGGGCACCAATTGAACTTTGCTATGGGGCAACCTGTCTACACTCCTGGCACCATATTGGATTTTCCAATTCCGGAAATATTCAAGCAGCGCTATAACAGTGATTAGTGGAGCACCTGCCTCAATTTGGAGAGTGGGGGAGATTCCCAGAGGAAAGACCCTTTTCTAATTATCTATTTCTATTGGGTAGTTTCTGTATGGACACCAGAGATGCCCCTACTTGTAGTGCCCCATCTCATGACAAGCAAGTAAAGTAAGATGATGCCATCAAGGAAGTCAGTTTTTTCCCAAAGTATCAGCAGACTTTATTTAGCCGCCCCTCCCTGACTCTATACCTACATATTTCACCTATACAAAGAATACAACAAGTTTGACTGGCAGTTGTGATATCGCGGCTGTGTCACATGGCCCCCACTCCTCGCTTCAGAAGTAGATTTACACAAACAGAAGGATCATTCTCTTCTCTCTCTGCAGTCAGTAAGATAAGCGGCAACTGGAACACACGCAGGACCATGACTTCTATCGGAGGATTTAGCAAAGTATGGATCTTTGGATTTCTGCTGCTCACAACCGGTAAGAAAGTAACAGAGATATTATTAAGAGATACAGAATACAATGTGCAAATGTGAAAGCTACATTCAGACATGATGGAGAAAGGGATAGAATATACTGAACTAAATATATTGGTAGAGAGATACATCTATTTATTATCTATGTATCTATGTTTTATATTAATCTATGTCAACTTCTATCGTACTTTATGTGCCCTGTAGAATCACTTCAATAATCGATTATATCCAACATCAATCTATTTATTTATTAAATATCTATTTTGCATCTATTTATCCAATATGTATTTTTCTAGAATATAAAGTAGAATTTATATTATTTTGCAATAGGTCCTTTTTGTTAAAATTACTCAGATTATCAAGTGTATCCAACATCTATCTATCTATCTATCTCATATCTATCTATCTCATATCTATCTATCTATCTATCTATCTATCTATCTATCTATCTATCTATCTATCTATCATCTATCTCATATCTATCTATCTATCTATCTATCTATCTATCTATCTATCTATCTATCTATCTATCTATCTATCTATATATCTCATATCTATCTATCTATCTATCTATCTATCTATCTATCTATCTATCTATCTATCTATCTATCTATCTATCTATCTATCTATCTATCTATATATCTCATATCTATCTATCTATCTATCTATCTATCTATCTATCTATCTATCTATCTATCTATCTATCTCATATCTATCTATCTATCTATCTATCTATCTATCTATCTATCTATCTATCTATCTATCTATCTATATATCTCATATCTATCTATCTATCTATCTATCTATCTATCTATCTATCTATCTATCTATCTATCTATCTATCTATCTATCTATCTATCTATCTATCTATCTATATATCTCATATCTATCTATCTATCCTCTATCTATCTATCTATCTATCTATCTATCTATCTATCTATCTATCTATCTATCTATCTATCTCTATCTATCTATTTATCTATCTATCTATCTATCTATCTATCTATCTATCTATCTATCTATCTATCTATCTATCTATCTATCTATCTATCTATCTATCTCATATCTATCTATCTATCTATCTATCTATCCTCTATCTATCTATCTATCTATCTATCTATCTATCTATCTATCTATCTATCTATCTATCTCATATCTATCTATCCTCTATCTATCTATCTATCTATCTATCTATCTATCTATCTATCTATCTATCTATCTATTTATCTATCTCATATCTATCTATCTATCTATCTATCCTCTATCTATCTATCTATCTATCTATCTATCTATCTATCTATCTATCTATCTATCTATCTATCTATTTATCTATCTCATATCTATCTATCCTCTATCTATCTATCTATCTATCTATCTATCTATCTATCTATCTATCTATCTATCTATCTCATATCTATCTATCTATCTATCTATCTATCTATCTATCTATCTATCTATCTATCTATCTATCTATCTATCTATCTATCTATCTATCTATCTATCTATCTATCATCTATTTATTTATCTATCTATCTATATCTATCTATCCAGAGGCATAACTTGAAGCTCTTGGGACCTAATGTAAAATCTATAAATGGGCCCCCACATACCATATATCATTTATATTACTGGTGCCTTCTTATGCGACTGAATGGCTTTTGGGCCCCCTCAGGCTCTAGGGCCCGGGTGCGACTGCTACCTCTGCACCCCCTATAGCTACGCCCCAGTATCTATCTATCTATCTATCTATCTATCTATCTATCTATCTATCAAATAATATACTGTATGTTTTTTATGGAAGACAATATATATTTCATATTATTTTGAAAGGTCTATCTTATTGTGACAAATCCTTTCCGTTATGATTGACTAAATAATTTTATGTAATATTTTTACTTAACCCCTTTTGACCGGCAAAAGTTTTTCTACATCACTGTAAAAAAGTTGGGTGAGCGCTCCAGTGAGCGCTCATTCTCTTATGCCTTATTCAGAAGAGCGTGTAAATCGGCTTGTAATTCTATGGGGCTATTCACACCGCCGTTATTTTACTGGACCATGTGAAGGGCCCGTGAAAAAATAGGAATAGTCCTTTTTTTGTCAGTTTTTACGGATCCCACAATAGACTCAAGTCTATGAGGTATCCGTGAAAACGGGTCCCACACGGGTGTGAATCGGCCGTGAAAAAAATTTCATGGCCGATTTGACACACGTTTGTTTGAATAAGGCTTAAGTAGCAGCTGTTACTAACAGTTCCTGTACTTAGAGAAGCCTAGTAAATACAGTTGGGTTTGGAGGAAACTCTTAGACCGCCGTGGTCCGTGACTGCGGCATGATCATAGGGGACTCCACTCTTCAATCGCGTCACCGGTGACGCGATCGAAGACTGGGGGAACCCTCTGCTGTCATCCCTTGGGACCTAAACAGACCCAGAGCTGCAGTTTAGTATTCCTGCTGTTAGGGCACACTATGTTGTGTGTCATAGTGACACAGTGTAGTGTATTGGGATACAGGAGAAGGCTAATACATTATAAGTAAAAAAAACAAGTTTTGAAAAGTTATCCCTTCATGGAATTAAACAAAAATGTAACAAAACAAATAATTAAAAAAGTCATTATTTAGCATAAAATATATTTTATTGCCCATGCATATTACATAAAAACGGAAACCTACACATATTAGTTGGCTAAATGACCGTAATAACCTGAAAAATAAATGTAACAGGTTATTTCTCGTAAAACATGAACAGTATAAAATATAAACCAAAAAATGCAGAAAATCGCTGTATTCTATATACATACTGCTAAAATAAATGATATAACCTACACAGTACATTTTTGTACCCCAAAACTGCGCATTAAAAAAATACAATTTCTCTTTTATCACTACGCCATCTTTTAATCCAGAAGTTGGTGATCACTTAACTGACTATTTGCATATTGTGTAATAACATGATTTCCTTTTCTCCACAGTTTCCGTAGTTGAAGGTCAGAGTGGCCCCTCATCAATCACATCCTTAACCGACTTTATTAAAAACCTTCTGAATGAACTTGCAACATTAGTAAAACAACTCATTAATCAAGTGATACCAACTTCTGCCCCATCCAGTACCACGCCAACCACGGCCTCTACTACTTCAAGAACATTTGCCACATCATTACCTACTTCTACCACATCATCCTCCACTTTTACTACATCAACAACTGCTTCTACCACATCAACCAAGCCTTCTGCCCGACCAACAACTTCACCTACTATTGGGACTAACTCATCTATCTCAGCAAGCACTATAACAAACCAGTCAAAAAATACTACAACCCACCAAACAATGGCTTCTTCCACTGTGATAACCAGTACCATTCCAGTTCTCACAAGTAAGATAATGAATTTAACCAAAAGCGCCATTACAAGTGGTGCACATCCTACATCACTCAAAACCGGAACTGTATCTACAAGTAGTCCCCAAACTGGTAACGTTACTAACAATAAGACAACATCTGTTGGACCAGTATCAACAACTTTATCTACAACATTTGGGAACAGAACACATGGTACTTCAGAAGTAGTGACATCTCTCGGTTCCAGGACCTCCAACTTAGTTTCAACAGCCTCAAGAAACACATCAGTTTCCAATACTGAACCAAATGACTCCTCAGCATCCACTACAAGATCTACGTCTTCTGTTGGAGTTACCAGCCAAAGGCCATCAGTCTCTACCGCAGCTTTTCCGAAAACTGAAACAAGCAAACAATCAACATCCGCTAATAACCTGACTTCCCTTTCCACTGGTGGTGTCAGCAGGTTAAGACCATCAACAATGACTTCCAGTTTTGGTATCACCATTCAGAACTCAACATCCACAACAGTATTTACAGGGCCAAACATCAAGTCTTCAACTATCCCTACAACAACATCTTCATATAGTGCTGGTATCAGCGGTCAAAAGTCATCTACCAACACATCAGACTCCAGTCCACCATCCACTCCCAGTGTTGGTATCAGCAGTCAGAATCCAAAACCAAGCACATTGCTTCCAAATACTAGGCCAGACAACCATCCTACAACCCCCTTTTCCGAAACATCTTCTAATGTCAGTATTAGCAGTAATCCGACATTGACCAACACAACAACCTTCCCAAGTACAAGAGAAATCAGACCATCAATGACCCCTAATGGTAACACATCTAGGACTACTATTGGCTTTAATAGTCAGCAACCACTAACTGAAGACACAGATTTTCCCAAGAATGAAACAAGCATCCGACCAACTACTCCTTCTAATGTAAATTCATCTTCTACTATTAGAGGAACCAGTCAGCAAACGGTTTCCAGCACATCATCTGTTCAGAACATTACCCAATCCGCATCCACCATGACACCCACTTCCACTGGTATTAGTAGTCAACAGTCAACAACCAACACAACTAATGGTCCATCCACCCATAACATGACATCAATTTTTACGATGAGTGTCGGCACTCTACAGACTTCTTCAAACACTGGACCAATCTCCATTCCAAAATCTACCATTAAGATAACCGCCCCACCATCATCAACTAATACAACTATTAACACAGCATCAAACACCACCCAGACACCATCCACAGTTCCAACATCTTCCACTGCTGCCATCACCAGTCAGCAACCTCCATCAACAACAGGAGCTTCCACCAATACTGGAAACAACAGCCGATCTTCATCTTCCCCTACCACAACATTCTCTTCTACTACTAGTATCAGCAGTCAAGGGTCATCAACCACCACATCATCTTCTAATACTAGCATAAATATCCAAACAACAACTACCAGCAACCCGCCAACATCTTCAACTACAGTTCAACTGAAATCAACTGCTGCATCAGGTTCTACAAGTAGTGGAACAAAGACCAGTACGCAGTCAACAGCCCCTACCAACACATCTTCTACAAGAACGACATCGTCCATCAATGGCTCCAACACTACCACATCCTTCAGCACTAGAACACAGTCATCAACTACAAAAGCAACACAAACAACCTGTAAGTATAGTGAAGAGTAGCACTATTTTACACTTTATACTGTATATACATATAATACATCTAAATAAAAGTTCTGCACTCAGAGTTCTGCTAGTTGTCCCTGGATTCATCAATAGGCCTCTTCCTAAGGGTATGTTCACACGGCTTATTTTCAACCGTTTTTAGGGCCGTAAACGGCCGAAAAACGGATGGAATATTGGAAGCAGAACGCCTCCAAACATCTGCCCATTGATTTCAATGGGAAAAACGGCGTTCTGAAGCGATGGGCTGTTTTTTTACGCGGCCGTTTTTCATAGACTATTGAAAACAGCTCAAAAACAGCCGTAAAAAAAAACGCAGCGAAAATCGCGAGTGGCTTTAAAAACGTTTAAAAATCAGGAGCTGTTTTCCCTTGAAAACAGCTCCGCATTTTCAGACGTTTTTGGTTAAGCGTGTGAACATGCCCTAACAGTTCAACCAAACCTCTATAATACAGTCATTAGAACTGAATTGCATTCTGGAAATACTGTTCGATGCCTGAGTAATAAGAGACACTGAACAAGCAGGGGACACTAGTAGATTTTAACTCAGTAGCCTGCAGAATTGTGAAATATGAGCAACCTTATAACTACAATGATGTTTAAAGGTGAAATAATTGAATATATATTTTATATTTAGCAACTTCTCTGCTTCTTTACAGCATCCTCCTCAACTGCCGTCCGCCCAAGCTGGTTTCTAATGGTTCTGTATCTGGCACTTGGTCTTAGTCTTCATGGTAAGTGCTTTCCCAGTTCCTGTAGGTCTAGTCATTATCTGCCTGTCCCATTCCACGTTTGTGATGTCCACTGCCTTTTAGTATTCCAACATTTACCACACCCATACAATTATACTAGGGATATCTTATTGGTGTACAAGGGTGTACTTAGCAGAGTTTCCCCCCTAAGCCATTCATGAAAAGCTGAGCTAAATGATAAAATTATTTCTGCCACCACAAGGGGAGTTCACTGCATATTGATTTATTATAGCGATCAATCGGAGCTGTATAAATCCTTATGCAATGGGCTCCCCCTAGTGGTGGCTGCAGGCAAACAAAATGTTATCATTAAAGGGTAACTAAACTTAGTAATATGTCAGAAAATTTGAGCAGTGGGGGTATGAGCACTGAGACCCCCACCTATCGCTAAAACCAAGCGGCAGAAGCGCTCGGGTGAGTACTGAACCGCTTCGATTCTGATCAGCTTTTCTCGGAAAGCCGAGGTAATGGTATACGGACTCAATATAAAGTCTACTCCGCCATTTTTTTTCCGCTTTTACCCCCAAGAAGGGGCAAGGAACTACTTTTCTTGTGGTTGAAATTTGTGGTTATCTCACACCTTGAATTCTCCTCTATAACACTGCCGTCAGCGTAGCTAGCATAGCGACAGGACATGTGATTGCTATGGGGTCCATGGTGGGAGGGACTGAACTGCTTTCCTGCTTGCTGTGATATTGTCATAGCTAGTGCCTGCAGCAGCCACTAGAGGGAGCTCACTACGGCTTCTTGGTCTATTTCAAGAGACGACAGCATCTTCTCTAGGGGAGGGCTCCTCCACACAAAGAAGAAGGGGAAGAACCTCTTTCCACACCTTACATCTATATAACAATGTTTAATGATTTAATACTGGAGATAAGTGACTGCCAGACACATAGTGTGCCACATATCTCGTGAGAAACAGTGATATCGGACAGAGTCTATGGGAATATGGCAACTTTGATCTTCCCGGTGGTGGACACTGATGGCAGAGGGCACCTGCAAGGACAGTACGTGGCCCTCTTGCTTTCCAGTCATGTCTACAATAAGCACACCTTCCTATTGACTCTCTAAAAGGATTTGATGCGGAAAATATTAAAAGCACCTTAGAGGGCTGCTCAGCGAGTAAAAGGCGAGTACGTAGTCTATGTCTGTCCAAGTGATGCCATGCCATGGCAATACGTTTCTTGGTTTGAGGATCCCTGTGCCGCTGTATTGCCTGCCCCTGGGTCCCGCTCCCTGGTCATTTTTCTAAGTAGAGAGAAGCAATAGATATGATACAACCTAAATAGCCCCTCTGGTTTGGAAGTAGCTGGGCCCATATATTAGGTTGTCCGATATGGACAATTTATTTTTGTTAGAAGGGACCCCTGGGTATAAACTGAACACAGATGATTCCACTGCTGGGATCGCCAGTGATCAGCTGTAATCTGTTGGTAACATGACAGCAAATGTTTAATTTCCCAACAGCGCCACCACAGGGGAAATTAAGCATTAAACAGAGCTCATTGATTAACAATTTCCTACTGTTTTGTGTATACAGTTCCTAAGCAGCCCTATGTGTCTCCATGGTTACAGACTACAAACAAACCCTGTGTAGTCTGATCTACAGTCATACTCCCTTCTATCCACTTTCTACTTCTTGCTAACATACATTGAGTATTAATTATTTACGTCATAAAGTCAGTTCATTTATAGTTATATCACTGCTTGTAATGAAGACATTTTATGTTCTTTCTTTATCAGCATTAGAACGGCTTAAGAAGATATAAGCATCGTACGACTGAATGTGAAGGAGGACTTAATCTGGAGGTGTTTGCACGCTGTTCCCCTCGGAGGCTCATATATTCAATCAATCGATCAATCAACCAATTAGAGCATAGACTGAATTGTCTAAACAAGACTACAAATGAAATCTAGGATCTGATTGGTTGAAGCGGATGCCCGCATTAGATTTGCACCTATAATTCCTTAAAGGATATAGTGATGCACTTGAGGAAACTCTCAACCGGAGTCTTACTATTGTTTGTATACGAGAAATTGTATCAGTTATGGAAAAAAATTGCACTCCTCAAATTCCCAAAAATATATGAACCTACTATTGTCAAACAAATTTAAAGGGGTTGACAGCACAGAATTTGTACCATGAAAATATAAAATAAACTTTATTGAAATGCACATAACAGCATATTGGCCATCAAAAGATAAAATCAATGATACAAGCAATTAAAAGGATAGTGTGGAGATACAACGAGGACATATCCAAATAACATGCTAATACAAAATAAACATCATGTGATGTTTATATTGTATTAGCATGTTATTTGGATATGTTCTTGTTGTATCTCCACACTATCCTTTTAATTGCTTGTATCATTGATTTTATCTTTTGATGGCCAATATGCTGTTATGTGCATTTCAATAAAGTTTGTTTTATATTTTCATGGTACAAATTCTGTGTTGTGTGTCGTTTATCTAGTTGTGGATATATGATATGTCCTCACATTTCGTCATAGGTATTCAGTTTTGGTTTTGTGATTTGTGTGGACGCATAATTCTTTGGCGTATGCCCAGGGTCTATACTTGAATAGGTATTCAAAATTTAAAGGGGTTGTTCATATCATTGTAAATAAAGCTTAATGAAGCAAGCATTCAGTGTAGACTTTCTAATACAATCTCTTCAATGAATCGATCACTAAGAAGAAAGATGACGTCTGTGCACATACAGTCAAAGCCCTAACATCTCCCCTCAGAGGTCTAATGTAGAGAATACATCGCAGAAATAGGAACCAATTAGAGTTTAGCTTTTATATTTCCTGTGCAGTACAGAAAATGAAAGCTGGACTCTGATTGGTTGCTATGGGTAACAAGGCCAGTTCTCTTAACATGGAGTGTGCTTGTTTCAATAAACTTTATTTATAATCAGTTTGTTTACAAAAAAAATAATATTTGTGTATAGACATATAATTCATGAGTTGTTTGATTTCTATCAGTGTTAAAACCTGAATATCATATACAGTAAAAATTCCTTTAATCCGGCATTACTAGGACCTGCTGGATTATTAAATAATCTGGATTATCAGATAGTTATGAAAGCATATAATGTAATCTAAATAGGTAATAAGAGTCAGAGCTCTGCTTTCCTCCATCCACTCCACTGACTGCTCCTGATGGGCAACTACTAGTCCCTGTCATTCGTGTGGGGCAGAGTAGGGACCTGTAGATTACCCAACTAGTCAGTCTGCCCCGGACGTTCGCCTGGTCAGGTATCTTTGCAGCGCAATTTGCTGGTTTGTACATAGTCCAAGTTTCTACATAAGAGTGACACCTGCTGGTCAGTGTATGTATGACAAGATACACTCTATATATTATATTTTATTACGCTTGCTTCCTCTACATTTCATCTATGCTTGTTTTGAATAAATTCACCATAGCAATAAGGCTCTGTTCTCACCGTGTTTATGTCCTACGTTTAGTGTGCCTATAGGGCTCCATTGGCCAAAAGAGTGTCCTTTTGGTATACCTTTTTTTTGAAGGTTTGAATAGTGTAGTAGACTACGCTTTTCCATTCCGCCGGATCCTGCTTTTCCATGGGGGCCTATGGGTGATGGATCCGTCACAAGCCTTTATCAAACGTATGCGCTGGGAAGCCCCATTGACATAAATCGTTGGGGCTCCCCGATGAAGCAGAGGCTACCTTGCCCGCAGGCACGGCGGCCCTATCTCTTGTGACGACTTTAACAACTTTAAAGCTGCCGCCTGCATTGAAAGCCAGTAATGTCACTGGGGCTACTCCATGGAAGCTCCAGTGACGTAGGTTCCCTGGGCAGAGATAGCAACCCGGGACTCTAGCTGCTTTAAAGTTTTTGCGGTAGCGGGGGGATATAGGGCCGCTGTACAGGTGGTGTATGCAGTCCATGGCCAGGGGTCTTCCAAAGCTCTGGCCGGGAATGTTGGCATTGTAACACTTCTGACATCACTGTCCATGTATGAACAGTGAGGTCAGGAGCTTCCCTGGGCACAGCACTTCAGGTAGCGCTCTGCCTGGGGGGTTCTTGAACGTATCCACTGAGTGCCTATACAGTGGGATACATTTCAGCTTTTCGTCGGTGGTATACGTTGGGAGTCCTCTGGACATATACCTCCCACAGAAGGACAAAAACGCAGTGTGATAGGGGCCTAACTTGGAGTGATTGCATTTAGCCATGAAATCGAATTTGAATATTTACCTGAGGTCATTGTTCCACTTTCATCCTACTCTTCATGAGGACAATGTCTTCACGGTCTTCTCATTATAGAATAAAGGGGTCTGATTCACTCATTGAAGAACAATATGCAAAAGTTTATGCAATAAATGATGACTTTTCCACAAGCATGCTTACCTTATGTGCTGTGTTACTGACCTAAAAATGGAATGGTGGTTATTAAAAGGGTAGTTCAAGCGTTTTTTCATACCGATGACCTATCCTCAGGATAGGTCATCAGTATATGATCGGTGGGGGTCCGACACCTGGGCCCTGCACCAATCAGCTGTTTCAGGTGCCTCCAGGCATTGGATGTCCATGCCGGAAGCAGATGGCTCTGGTCATAGTATAGCAACCACGCTGCAACTCAACCGGTGCACGGAGGCAGCAAGAACAGCTGAATGGTGTGGGGTCCAGGTGTCGGACCCCCACTGATCATATACTGATGACCTATCCTGTGGATAAGTCATCAGTATAAAAAAACTGCCCCGTGTGTCACTCGTGTTAGACGGGTCTCTCCAGCACCAGGATCCAGGGCCTCTGCACGTCTTCTAACCATGGCTCTGACTCCAGTGGCGGCTGCATTATAATTATTATTATTAGTAGTAGTAGTAGTATTATTATTATATCATTAATCTGGAAATCAGAACTTCCCTATACAGATATATTATGACATGAAACATTTAGCAGAGCTCTTAGTAGCGTCCATTCTGGGTTTTGCTATTGGACCTTATAATTTGTGTTCTCCCCTGTGTATATAATTGCGTGATTGTCAATTGCTAATGTACCAAGAAGGTTCCCAAGCAAACAGCAGAATTATAAATGCAGCTCTGCTGAGCTAAGACCCTCCCTTCCCATATTTAACCCTGTGAAAAACTGCAACAACAAAAAAAAAGTTTAGAAAGTGGGCATGTTTCCCAGAGGTATTTTATGGCTTCTTTGAGGACATATTCTGTAAAAAAAATAAAAATGTTTATTTTCTTTTTTTTGTACACTTGACCCCTAACAAAAAAAATAAAAATAAAATACTCCTCTAAAAAAAAGTATTAAAAAAAAAAACCAATACAAAAATTACTTTGTTAGCTCAAAGTACAGTAAAAAATTGTGTAGTACCGTGTTAGCCAGAGACAATATGAAATGTTAAATACTTTTGTGTCAAAAAAGACAAAAGTATAATAGGTATGATACCTTTATTGGCTAACCATAAAAGTTCTATATGCAAGCTTTCAGAGCACAGAGGCCCCTTCTTCTTCTGAAGAAGGGGCCTCTGTGCTCTGAAAGCTTGCATATAGAACTTTTATGGTTAGCCAATAAAGGTATCATACCTATTATACTTTTGTCTTTTTTGACACAAAAGTATTTAACATTTCATTTTGTTAGCTCAAGAAATAAAAAAAATAGCTAAAATGTGTCTGGTCATTTAGGGTTGAAACACTATGGTTATTAAGAGGTTAATACACTGTGCAGGGGGGAATTAACAACCATTATTGGTGCCAGGCTTAGCATAACATAATAAACATAATAAACTGGGAGATACTTACCCCCTGAAGAGCCCCCCCTCCCTTCAAACGCTGAGGCCACGTTTTCTGGTCCCAGAGGCTCCTGCAGTGGTCAAGTGCCGTTCATGGCAGCATCACAGCTAAGGCAGGCAATTGGCTGCAGTGGCATGTGACCAATAACCGGCACGTGACTGCTGCAGGAGCTTCTGGCACCGGAGTGCCGAAAAATGGGACCTCAGCGCTGGAGTAGGGGGCGCTTCAGTGAGTGATTATGTGCTAGTTTATTATCTTAAGTCACCCCTGCCCTAAATTACCCTGGATAACCCCTTTAAGCTGCACCTGCTCAACATTAAAGGAGAAATCCAGCTAAAATTTCTCAATAAAACATATTAGATTTAATAATACAGATCTTATGATAGGACACCTCAGGTTTCAGAGCTGTGTAGTCTCCTGGTTGGACAATGTTCTGAAGAAAGCATCACTACAATTAGGAGTGTCCCATCCCAATAGAAGATTTGCATTCTTAACTCTAAGATATGATCTTCAGAATCCATTTTCAGTGGATTTCTCCTCTAAAGTGAAGCAGGTGCAGCTTAAAGAAGTTCTCCACTTTGGACAATCCCTACCTGTTAGAAGCGTTCGTTGACAATAACCTGATCACAAAGAATCCCCCTGCTGGAACCCCTAGCGATCAGCTGTGATCTGTGGGGAAACCTGGCAGTAGGTGTTTGATTTTCCTGCAGTGCCACCACAGGGGAAATTAAGCATTACACACTGGCCATACATATTAATAGGTTGCCTGTGTAATTCAGGACAAGACAGGTCCTACAGAGCGAGAGATGCTCTTTGCAAACGCTCTCCACTCTGGCCAAGCGATTAGGATCCTGAACAGAGGACCCCCCTCTATTAAAGGGGTTTTCCCAGAAGGGCCATTTATGACATATCCATAGGATATGTCATAAATGTCAGATAGATGCAGGTCCCACCTCTGGGACCCGCACCTATCCCTAGAACGGGGCCCCCTAAACCCCATTCTACCTCTTTGTGTTCCGGCTGATCTCCGACCATGAAGGAGAAAACAGCGTAGCTCACTGAGCTCCGCTTTTTCCGTAAGCGCCATAGAACTGAATAGTAGTTATGGAAAAAGTGTAGCTCGCATTCTACGCTGCTCCCATAACTGCCATTCACTACTATGGGAGTTATGAAAATAGATTAGCTTAGCAAGTTGTTTCCATAACTCCAGACCATGTAATTAGGAAGTGGCCGGGAGTCAGCGTTTAGGTTTAGAGGGCCCCGTTCTAGAGAAAGGTGGGGGTCCCAGAGGTGGACCTGTGGATATGTCATAAATGTCCCTCGTGGGAAAAGCTCTTTAACTCAGAATTCGCTAATAGGGTGTATGGAAATGGGTTTTCTAAACTTGACAACTCTTTTAAGCAAAGGGATCTGTGCAGCAACTCCATATCAGCAGCAGTATTAAGAACACGAGGGGGTCAGAGCCACCAGACCTCCACCGTTATTATCATCTCACTTGTCTATATAACATGTCCGGTGGATTATCCCTTAAGTATCATGTCTCTTATTCCCTTCACTATTGGAAGTTCCCATTAGAATATATATCAGATATAGAATAAAGGAAAGGTCATTATGTATGTAAAGCAGGCCGACAATAGACCATAAAGATTAATGATCTACAATGTAAATAATTTCTATGTGTTGAATTTGACTCAAGTGAAATGCAAAGTACCGACGCAAATAAATCGTGGACCTCCTCATATTACCATAGATGACTGGGCTGAATTTGCATACTATATATTTTAGGACTATTAATATTTACATATAATTTACAAATCGCATTACCACGGGCTGCCTAACTCTTCTCAAAACCTACCCCAACATCCATCAACACCCAAGTCACAGTCACAGGGTCCAGAAAGCTGGTGGCTTCTCAGGGTACTTTTTGTTTTTTTGACTCCTAGACCCACAGACCTGTTAGAGCAAGTACATATATACAAGTGGCAGCAATGGAGTATATACAGTATAATAGCAACTTGCCAATATCTCGCAGTAGGTGGCACTGGCTGATAATGTGGCAGCAATCCATTGCCGGCATAGATATCAAGATTTTGTCATCTGGCAATGATCCTGATTGAGCTGCCCTGGTCTAGACTGGAGGCAGGGTAGCAACAGGAGGTTTCTGCAGCAGCAAGCTGCCTCAGAGTCGTAGGCAGAGCGTCGTAATTCACTCAACATCTAATATATATTTCTT